>NW_017207631.1:0-4319 GCF_001704415.2 Capra hircus | reverse complement strand
GCAATGTTCTATGTTTTTAATAAATTATGATGTCTACCTGCTGGGTCAAAACACAATGTTGAAATTTTACATAAATTTAGTTCAGTTCAGTCGCTCAGTCTTGTTCGACTCTTTGTGACCCCATGAATTGCAGCACGCCAGGCCTCCCTGTCCATCACCAACTCTCAGAGTTCACTCAGACTCGCATCCATTGAGTCAGTGATGCCATCCAGCCATCTCATTCTCTGTCGTCCCTTCTCTTCTTGCCCCCCAATCCCTCTCAGCAGCAGAGTCTTTTCCAATGAGTCAACTCTTCACATGAGGTGACCAAAGTACTGGAATTTCAACTTAAGCATCATTCCCCAAAGAAATCCCAGGGCTAATCTCCTTCAGAATGGACTGGCTGGATCTCCATGCAGTCCAAGGGACTCTCAAGAGTCTTCTCCAACACCACAGTTCAAAAGCATCATTCTTCAGGCTCTCAGCTTTCTTCACAGTACAACTCCCACATCCATACAAGACAGTGGAAAAATCAGCCTTATTAAACTAACCTTTGTTGGCAAAGTAAAGTCTCTGCTATTAAATATGCTATCTAGGTTGGTCAAAAGTTTTCTTCCAAGGAATAAGCGTCTTTTAATTTCATGGCTGCAGTCACCATCTGCAGTGATTTTGGAGCCCAAAAATAGAGTCTGACACTGTTTCACTGTTTCCCCATCTATTTCCCAATGAAGTGATGGGACCAGATGCCATGATCTTCGTTTTCTGAATGTTGAGCTTTAAGCCATTTTTTTTACTCTCCACTTTCACTTTCATCAAAAGGCTATTTAGGTCCTCTTCACTTTCTGCCATAAGGGTGGTGTCATCTGCATATCTGAGGTTATTGATATTTCTCCGGCAATCTTGATTCCAGTTTGTGCTTCTTCCAGGCCAGCGTTACTCCTGATGTACTCTGCATAGAAGTTAAATAAGCAGGGTGACAATATACAGCCTTGATGTACTTCTTTTCCTATTTGGAAGCAGTTTGTTGTTTCCATGTCCAGTTCTAACTGTTGCTTCCTGACCTGCATATAGGTTTTTCAAGAGGCAGGTCAGGTGGCCTGGTATTCCCATGTCTTTCAGAATTTTCCAGTTTATTGTGATCCACACAGTCAAAGGCTTTGGCATAGTCAATAAAGCAGAAATAGATGTTTTTCTGTAACTCTCTTGCTTTTTCCATGATCCAGTGGATGTTGGCAATTTGATCTCTGGTTCCTCTGCCTTTTCTCAAAACTAGCTTGAACATCAGGAAGTTACGTGTTCACGTATTGCTGAAGCCTGACTTGGAGAATTTGAGCATTTTTACTACTAGCATGTGAGATGAGTGCAATTGTGTGGGTAGTTTGAAGCATTCTTTTGGCATTGCCTTTCTTGGGATTGGAATGAAAACTGACCTTTTCCAGTCCTGTGGCCACTGCTCGAGTTTTCCAAATTTGCTGGCATATTGAGTGGCAGCACTTTCACAGCATCATCTTTCAGGATTTGAAATAGCTCAACTGGAATTCCATCACCTCCACTAGCTTTGTTCATAGTGATGCTTTCCTAAGGCCCACTTGACTTCACATTCCAGGATGTCTGGCTCTAGGTGAGTGATCATACCATCGTGATTATCTGGGTCATGAAGATCTTTTTTGTACAGTTCTTCTGTGTATCTTGCCACCTCTTCTTAATATCTTCTGCTTCTGTTAGGTCCATACCATTTCTGTCCTTTATCGAGCCCATCTTTGCATGAAATGTTCCCTTGGTATCTCTAATTTTCTTGAAGAGATCTCTAGTCTTTCCCATTCTGTTGCTTTTCCTCTATTTCTTTGCATTGATCGCTGAAGGAAGGCTTTCTTATCTCTCCTTGCTATTCTTTGGAACTCTGCATTCAGATGGCTTATATCTTTCCTTTTCTCCTTTGCTTTTTGCCTTCTCTTCTTTTCACAGCTATTTGTAAGGCCTCCTCAGACAGCCATTTTGCTTTTTTGCATTTCTTTTCATGGGGATGGTCTTGATCCCTGTCTCCTGTACAATGTCACGAACCTCCATCCATAGTTCATCAGGCACTTCTATCAGATCTAGTCCCTTAAATCTATTTCTCACTTCCACTGTATAATCATAAGGGATTTGATTTAGGTCATACCTGAATGGTCTAGTGGTTTTCCCTACTTTCTTCAATTTAAGTCTAGAATTTGGCAATAAGGAGTTCATGATCTGAGCCACAGTCAGCTCCTGGTCTTGTTTTTGCTGACTGTATAGAGCTTCTCCTATCTTTGGCTGCAAGAATATAATCAATCTGATTTCGGTGTTGACCATCTGGTGATGTCCATGTGTAGAGGTCTTCTCTTGTGTTGTTGGAAGAGGGTGTTTGCTATGACCAGTGCGTTCTCTTGGCAAAACTCTATTAGCTTTGCCCTGCTTTATTCCGCATTCCAAGGCCAAATTTGCCTGTTACTCCAGGTGTTTCTTGACTTCCTACTTTTGCATTCCAGTCCCCTATAATGAAAGGACATCTTTTTTGGGGTGTTAGTTCTAAAAGGTCTTGTAGGTCTTCATAGAAACATTCAACTTCAGGCTTCTTCAGTGTTACTGGTTGGGGCATAGGACTTGGATTATCATGATATTGAATGGTTTGCCTTGGAAACGAACAGAGATCCATTCTGCCATTTTTGAGATTGCATCCAAGTACTGCATTTCAGACTCTTTTGTGACCTGATCTATATCCTAGATTCCTCCCAGTAGTAGACTATTATGGTCAACAAAGACTGAATGCAGTCTGGATGCATTCAATGCAGTGGTCTCTGTTCGTTTCCAAGGCAAACCATTCAATATCATGATAATCCAAGTCTATGCCCAACCAGTAACACTGAAGAAGCTGAAGTTGAATGTTCTATGAAGACCTACAAGACCTTTTAGAACTAACACCCAAAAAAGATGTCCTTTTCATTATAGGGGACTGGAATGCAAAAGTAGGAAGTCAAGAAACACCTGGAGTAACAGGCAAATTTGGCCTTGGAATGCGGAATAAAGCAGGGCAAAGAGCTAATAGAGTTTTGCCAAGAGAACGCACTGGTCATAGCAAACACCCTCTTCCAACAACACAAGAGAAGACTCTACACATGGACATCACCAGATGGTCAACACCGAAATCAGATTGATTATATTCTTTGCAGCCAAAGATAGGAGAAGCTCTATACAGTCAGCAAAAACAAGACCAGGAGCTGACTGTGGCTCAGATCATGAACTCCTTATTGCACAAATTCTAGACTTAAATTGAAGAAAGTAGGGAAAACCACTAGACCATTCAGGTATGACCTAAATCAAATCCCTTATGATTATACAGTGGAAGTGAGAAATAGATTTAAGGGACTAGATCTGATAGAAGAGTGCCTGATGAACTATGGATGGAGGTTCGTGACATTGTACAGGAGACAGGGATCAAGACCATCCCCAATGAAAAGAAATGCAAAAAAGCAAAATGGCTGTCTGAGGAGGCCTTACAAATAGCTGTGAAAAGAAGAGAAGCAAAAAGCCAAAGGAGAAAAGGAAAGATATACCCATTTGAATGCAGAGTTCCAAAGAATAGCAAGGAGAGATAAGAAAGCCTTCCTTCAGCAATCAATGCAAAGAAATAGAGGAAAAGCAACAGAATGGGAAAGACTAGAGATCTCTTCAAGAAAATTAGAGATACCAAGGGAACATTTCATGCAAAGATGGGCTCGATAAAGGACAGAAATGGTATGGACCTAACAGAAGCAGAAGATATTAAGGAGAGGTGGCAAGAATACACAGAAGAACTGTACAAAAAAGATCTTCATGACCCAGATAATCACGATGGTATGATCACTCATCTAGAGCCAGACATCCTGGAATGTGAAGTCAAGTGGGCCTTAGAAAGCATCACTACTGAACAAAGCTAGTGGAGGTGATGGAATTCCAGTTGAGCTATTTCAAATCCTGAAAGATGATGCTGTGAAAGTGCTGCACTCAATATGCCAGCAAATTTGGAAAACTCAGCAGTGGCCACAGGACTGGAAAGGTCAGTTTTCATTCCAATTCCAAAGAAAGGCAATGCCAAAGAATGCTTAAACTACCACACAATTGCACTCATCTCACATGCTAGTAGTAAAATAATGCTCAAAATTCTCCAGGTCAGGCTTCAGCAATACGTGAACCACGAAACTTCCTGATGTTCAAGCTAGTTTGAAGAAAAGGCAGAGGAACCAGAGATCAAATTGCCAACATCCACTAGATCAATGTGAAAAGGCAAGAGAGTTTCGCAGAAAAACACTATTTCTGCTTTCTGACTAATGCAAAGCCTT
>NW_017207630.1:0-4320 GCF_001704415.2 Capra hircus | reverse complement strand
TAGACATGATAACTGAATTTAGTAAAATCACAGGATACAAAATTGATACAGAGGAACACCTTGAATTCCTATAGACTCAGCAGTGGCCACAGGACTGGAAAAGGTCAGTTTTTCATTCCAATTCCAAAGAAAGGCAATGCAAAGCAATGCTCAAACTTGCAGCACAATTGCACTCATCTCACATGCTAGTAAAGTAATGCTCAAAATTCTCCAAGCCAGACTTCAGCAATATGTGAACCTTGAACATCCTGATGTTCAAGCTGGTTTTGAAAAGGCAGAGGAACCAGAGATCAAATTGCCCACATCTGCTGAATCATGGAAAAGCAAGAGAGTTCCAGAAAAAACATCTATTTCTGCTTTATTGACTATGCCCAAAGCCTTTGACTGTGTGGATCACAATAAACTGTGGAAAATTCTGAGATGGGAATACCAGACCACCTCACCTGCCTCTTGAGAAATCTGTATGCAGGTCAGGAAGCAACAGTTAGAATTGGACATGGAACAACATACTGGTTCCAAACAGGGAAAGGAGTATGTCAAGGCTGCATGTAATCACCCTGCTTATTTAACTTCTATGCAGAGTACATCATGAGAAACGCTGGACTGGAAGAAGCACAAGCTGGAATCAAGATTGCTGGAGAAATATCAATAACCTCAGATAGGCAGATGACACACCCTTATGGCAGAAAGTGAAGAGGAGCTAAAAAGCCTCTTGATGAAAGTGAAAGAGGAGAGTGAAAAGTTGGTTAAAGCTCAACATTCAGAAAACGAAGATCATGGCATCTGGGCCCATCACTTCATGGGAAATAGATGGGGAAACAGTAGAAACAGTGTCAGACTTTATTTTCTTGGGCTCCAAAATCACTGCAGATGGTGACTGCAGCCATGAAATTAAAAGACACTTACTCCTTGGAAGAAAAGTTATGACCAACCTAGATGTATATTCAACAAGCAGAGACATTACTTTGCCGACTAAGGTCCGTCTAGTCAAGGCTATGGTTTTTCCTGTGGTCATGTATGGATGTGAGAGTTGGACTGTGAAGAAGGCTGAGCACCGAAAAATTGATGCTTTGAACTGTGGTGTTGGAGAAGACTCTTGAGGGTTCCTTGGACTGCAAGGAGATCCAACCAGTCCATTCTGAAGGGAGATCAACCCTGGGATTCCTTTGGAAGGAATGATGCTAAAGCTGAAACTCCAGTACTTTGGCCACCTCTTGCGAAGAGTTGACTCATTGGAAAAGACTCTGATGGGAGGATTGATGACAGAGGATGAGATCTGGATGGGGCGTGAGTCTGAGTGAACCAGGAGCAGAGAGCAGAGATGCGCTCAGGCCTCCCTGTCCATCACCATCTCCCGGAGTTCACTCAGACTCACTTCCATCGAGTCCGTTGATGCCATCCAGCCATCTCATCCTCTGTCATCCCTTTCTCTTCCTGCCCCCAATCTCTCCCAACATCAGAGTCTTTTCCAATGAGTCAACTCTTCGCAAGAGGTGGCCAAAGTACTGGAGTTTTCAGGTTTAGCATCATTCCTTCCAAAGGAATCCAGGGTTGATCTCCTTCAGAATGGACTGTTTGGATCTCCTTGCAGTCCAAGGAACCCTCAAGAGTCTTCTCCAACACCACAGTTCAAAAGCATCAATTTTTCGGTGCTCAGCCTTCTTCACAGTCCAACTCTCACATCCATACATGACCACAGGAAACACATAGCCTTGACTAGGCGGACCTTAGTCGGCAAAGTAATGTCTCTGCTTGTGAATATACTACGTAGGTTGGTCATAACTTTTCTTCCAAGGAGTAAGTGTCTTTTAATTTCATGGCTGAAGTCACCATCTGCAGTGATTCTGGAGCCCAAGAAAATAAAGTCTGACACTGTTTCTACTGTTTCCCCATCCATTTCCCATGAAGTGATGGGCCCAGATGCCATGATCTTCGTTTTCTGAATGTTGAGCTTAAGCCAACTATTTCACTCTCCTCTTTCACTTTCATCAAGAGGCTTTTTAGCTCCTCTTCACTTTCTGCCATAAGGGTGGTGTCATCTGCCTATCTGAGATTATTGATATTTCTCCAGCAATCTTGATTCCAGCTTGTGCTTCTTCCAGTCCAGCGTTTCTCATGATGTACTCTGCATAGAAGTTAAATAAGCAGGGTGATTACATGCAGCCTTGACATACTCCTTTTCCTGTTTGGAACCAGTATGTTGTTCCATGTCCAATTCTAACTGTTGCTTCCTGACCTGCATACAGATTTCTCAAGAGGCAGGTGAGGTGGTCTGGTATTCCCATCTCAGAATTTTCCACAGTTTATTGTGATCCACACAGTCAAAGGCTTTGGCATAGTCAATAAAGCAGAAATAGATGTTTTTCTGGAACTCTCTTGCTTTTTCCATGATTCAGCAGATGTTGGCAATTTGATCTCTGGTTCCTCTGCCTTTTCAAAACCAGCTTGAACATCAGGATGTTCAAGGTTCACATATTGCTGAAGTCTGGCTTGGGAGAATTTTGAGCATTACTTTACTAGCATGTGAGATGAGTGCAATTGTGCTGCAGTTTGAGCATTCTTTTGGCATTGCCTTTCTTTGGAATTGGAATGAAAACTGACCTTTTCCAGTCCTGTGGCCACTGCTGAGGTCTATAGGAATTCAAGGTGTTTCTCTGTATCAATTTTGTATCCTGTGATTTTACTAAATTCAGTTATCATGTCTAGCAATTTTCTGTTGTTATCTTTAGGGTTTTCTATATAGAAATAAGTGAATGGGAACATGAAAATCACTCAGTCATGTCTGACTCTTTTCTGATCTCATGGACTGTACAGTGAATGGAATTCACCAGGCCAGTATACTAGAGTCGGTAGCCTTTCCCATTCTCCAGAGGGACTTCCCAACCACAGGAAAGAAGTCAGGTCTCCTGCATGGCAGGCAGATTCTTTACCAGCTGAGCCACAACGGAAGTCAAATAATACTAGAGAGGGGTAGCCTATCCCTTCTCCAGTGGATCATCCCAACTCAGGAATTAACCCGAGGTCTGCTGCATTGCAGGCAGATTCTTTACCAAACTGAGCTATGAGGGAAGCTATGTATAGAAAATATGATGTCTGCAAACAGTGAGAGTTTTTCTTCCTTTCCAATCTGGATTAGTTTTATTTCTTTTTCTTCTCTAATTACTATGGCTAAGATTTCCAAAACTATGTTGTAGTGGTAACAGTGGGCATCCTTCCCTTGTTTCTGATCTTAGAGGAAATACTTTCTGATTTTCACCAGTGTTGATAGTTCATTAAAATCATTCTACACATCTATTGATATTATTCAAATGGTTTTTGTCTTTCAATTTGTTAATATGTTGTATCAGTGATTGGTTTTCATATATTGAAGAATTCTTGCAATCCTGGGATGCACCCTACTCGATCATGGTGTGTGATCCTTTTAATGTTGATTTTTCTTGCTTGTATTTTGTTGAAATTCTTTTTTCCACAAAATAACTGCTCTCTTCATATATATATATATACATATATATATATGTATATCATATCCTTCCTCTGATCTCACTTAATCTTAGAAAGGAGACTCAGGTTACTGAATCTTAGCACTGGAGAGAACAGTTTGGAGAGTTACTTCGTGTTATAGTTTGGTCTGGTAAAATCAGAGCCATATTTCTGTCCCTTAGTAGCCTGTCTAAGGACATTTTCTAACTGCATTATGTGGTCTTAGGAAATAAATTTCAGTATTTTATACCATTTTTGCAAAGTTCTTGCTAAAGTGCTTTTTGTGTGCTTATTTGTGTTGTTGTCTCTTTTTACTATCTTTTTTAAAAAATAAGCTGTTATTTATTTTAATTGGAGGCTAATTACTTTGTAATATTGTGGTTGTTTTGCCATACATCGACATCAAACAGCCACAGGTGTCCCCCATCCTGAATCCTTCCCCACCTCTCTCCCTACCCCATGCCTCTGCGTTGTCCCAGAGCACCAGCTTTGTGTACCCTGCTTCATGCATTGAACTTGCAATGGGCATCTATTTTACATATGGTAATATACATATTTCAGTGCTATTCTCTTGTATCATATCACCCTCACCTTCTCCCACATAGTCCAAAAATCTGTTCTTTACAACTGCGTCTCTTTTGCTACCTTTCATAAAGGATCTTATTACTGTCTTTCTAAATTCCATATAAATGCATTAATATACTGTTTTGGCATTTATCTTTCAGGCTTACATCTCTTCAGTGTAATAGGCTCCAGTTGTGTCCACCTCATTGGAACTGACTAAAATGCATTCTTTTTTATAGCTGAATAATATTACATTGGAAGAGGTGTTTGCTATGA
>NW_017207629.1:0-4320 GCF_001704415.2 Capra hircus | reverse complement strand
GCCATTTCCGCTGAGGCGCCGCGAGGCTAATCGCACCTAACCTCTGGAACTACCAAAGGGTCCTTCACACCCTTGCTGTAACTCAACAAGTTCCCCGATTATAACCCGTCTCACTCGAGAGGAAGTTATGAGAGTCCGCCCACATCCAGAGGAGCCCCGTTTCCACCTCCTAGCTCGAGAGAGGGATCCTTTCCCTGCGTGTTCGGGAAAGAATTCCCGGCGTTTCCCGTCGCATCTCAAGAGGAGGCGCCCT
Source organism: Capra hircus (assembly GCF_001704415.2). NCBI lineage: Eukaryota > Metazoa > Chordata > Mammalia > Artiodactyla > Bovidae > Capra > Capra hircus. The sequence continues at coordinate 4,067 of NW_017207629.1, read as the reverse complement.
CCACAGGATAGGCCGAGAGGAACTCCAGGGTCGTGCCACCATTCCCAGAGTCCCCCAGATGTCTCAGTCCATTCCAGGGATACGTTTTTCCCTGCACTGTCTCGACTTTCAAGCCGAGGGTCGATTCACAGCACGGTGGCACGTGGACAGCCTTGTGGGAAAGCCTCATGGGAAAGCCTCCGTGGGAAAGCCTCTAGGGAAAGCAACAGATCTCTTGATCCACGCGAAGGGAAGCGTGACACTGCTGCTACAGCTCGGGAGGAAAAGCGCACGTGCATGCCCCCACTCGAGACGAGGACTGACTCCCCTGGGAGACTCCAGAAGTAACCCAGGATCCATGTCTGCACTGGAGAGGAATGCTCAGGTTCCGGCACCAACTCCATACAAGATCTTAGGCCCTGGCATCGACAGGAGAGGAATCCCGAGAGGCCCCCAAGCAACTCGCATGGGGACTGGCCTTTCCTGAGGTCACCAGAGCGGGTCCCTGAGGTCCTCGTCATAAGTCGAGAGCACGTGCTGCAACTCGAGAAAATCCAGGAGGTTCTTCCCTCCAGGCGAGAAGAGGCCCATTTCCGCTGAGGCGTCTCGAGGCTAATCACACCTAACCTCTGGAGCTTCCAAAAGGTCCTTCGCACCCGTTGATGCAACTCAGGAAGTTTCCCGACATACCCGTCTCCACTCGAGAGGAAGCAGGAGAGTTCTGCCCACATCCAGAGGAGCCCCGTTTCCGCCTCCTAGCTCGAGAGGAGGGATCCTTTCCCTCCGTGTTCGGGAAAGAATTCCCGGCGTTCCCGTCGCATCACAAGAGGAGACGCTCTCCACAGGAAAGGCGAGAGGAACTCCAGGGTCGTGACACCATTCCCAGAGTCCCCCAGATGTCTCAGTCCATTCCAGGGATACCTGTTTTCCCTGCACTGCCTCGACTTTCAAGCCGAGGGTCGATTCACCAGAACGGTGGCACGTGGGACAGCCTTGTGGGAAAGCCTCATGGGAAAGCCTCGAGGGATAGCCACAGATCCTTTGATCCACTCGAAGGGAAGCGTGACACTGCTGCTACAGCTCGGGAGGAAAGCACAGGTGCATGCACCCATTCGAGCCGAGGACTGACTCCCCTGGAGAGACTCCAGAAAGTACCCCAAGATCCATGTCAGCACTGGAGAAGGAATCCTCAGTTTCCTGGCACCGTACTCCACATAAGATCTCAGGCCCCGGCATCCACGGGAGAGGAATGCCGAGAGGCCCCGAGTAAGGCGCATGGGGACTGGCCTTTCCTGAGGCCACCCAGAGCGGGTCCCTGATGTCCCCATTGTAAGTCGAGAGCACCTGCCGCACCTCAAGAAAATCCAGGAGGTTCTCCTATCCAGGCGATTTTAGGCCCATTTCCGCTGAGGCATCTCGAGGCTAATCACACCTAACCTCTTGACTTTCCAAAGGGTCCTTCACACCCTTGCTGCAACTCAAGAAGTTCCCCAACATACCCGTCTCCACTGGAGAGGAAGCACGAGAGTCCGCCCTCATCCAGAGGAGCCCCGTTTCCGCCTCATAGCTCGAGAGCAGGGATATTTCCCTGCGTGGTCGGGAAAGAATTCCCGGCGTTCCCGTCGCATCTCAAGAGGAGGCGCTCTCCACAGGAAAGGCGAGAGGAACTCCAGGGTCGTGCCACCATTCCAGAGTCCCCCAGATGTCTCAGTCCATTCCAGGGAAACCTGTTTTCCCTGCACTGCCTCGACTTTCAAAGCCGAGGATCGACTCACACCACGGTGGCACGTGGGACAGCCTGTGGGAAAGCCTCGAGGGAAAGCCTCGTGGGAAAGCCTCGAGGGAAAGTTGCAGATCCTTGATCCACGCGAAGGGAAGCATGACACTGCTGCTACATCTCGGGAGGAAAGCGGCACGTGCATGCCCCCACTCGAGACGAGGACTGACTCCTCTGGGGCGACTCCAGACGTACCCCAAGATCCATGTCAGCACTGGAGAGGAATCCTCAGGTTCCGGCACCTACTCCACACAAGGTCTTAGGCCCCAGCATCGACGGGAGAGGAATCCCGAGAGGCCCCCGAGCAACTCGCTTGGGACTGGCCTTTCCTGAGGCCACCAGAGGCGGGTCCGTGAGGTCCCCGTCGTAAGTCGAGAGCACCTGCCACAACTCTGAGAAAATCCAGGAAGGTTCTCCCCTCCAGGCGAGATGAGGCCCATTTCCCCAGAGGCATCTCGAGGCTAATCACACCTAACGTCTGGAACTTACAAAGGGTCTTTCACACCCTTGCTGCAACTCAAGAATTTCCCCGACATACCCGTCTCGCCCTCGAGAGGAATCACGAGAGTCCCGCCCTCATCCAGAGGAGCCCCGTTTCCGCCTCCTAGCTCGAGAGGAGGGATCCTTCCCCTGCGTGGTCGGGAAAGAATTCCCGGCATTTCCGTCGCATCTCAAGAGGAGGCACTCATCCACAGGAAAGGCTGAGAGGAACTCCAGGGTCGTGCCACCATTCCCAGAGTCCCCCAGATGTCTCAGTCCATTCCAGGGAAACCTGTTTTCCCTGCACTGCCTCGACTTTCAAGCCGAGGATCGACTCACAACACGGTGGCACAGTGGGCAGCCTTGTGGGAAAGCCTCGTGGGAAAGCATCGTGGGAAAGCCTCGAGGGAAAGCCACAGATCCCTTGATCCACGCGAAGGGAAGCGTGACACTGCTGCTACAGCTGGGGAGGAAAGCGCACGTGCATGCCCCCACTCGAGACGAGGACTGACTCCACAGGGGAGACTCAGGAACTACCCCAAGATCCATGTCAACACTGGAGAGGAATCCTCAGGTTCCGGCACCCGACTCCACACAAGGTCTTAGGCCGCGGCATCGATGGGAGAGGAATACCGAGAGGCCCCGAGAAACTCGCATGGGGACTGGCCTTTCCCTGAGGCCACGCAGATCATGTCCCTGAGGTTCCCATCGTAAGTCGAGAGCACCTGCCGACAACTCGAGAAAATCCAGGAGGTTCTCCCCTCCAGGCGAGATGAGGCCCATTTCCGCTGAGGCTTCTCGAGGCTAATCACACCTAACCTCTGGAACTTTCAAAGGGTCCTTCACACCCTTGCTGCAACTCAAGAAGTTCCCCGACATACCCCGTCTCGACTCGAGAGGAAGCACGAGAGTCCCGCCCACATCCAGAGGAGCCCCGTTTCCGCCTCCTAGCTCGAGAGAGGAGGTTCCTTTCCCTGCGTGTTCAGGAAAGAATTCCTGGCCTTCCCATCGCAGCTCAAGAGGGGGCGCTCTCTACAGGAAAGGCGAGAGGAACTCCAGGGACGTGCCACGATTCCCAGAGTCCCCAGATGTCTCAGTCCACTCCAGGGAAACGTGTTTTCCTTGCACTGCCTCGACTTTCAAGCCGAGGAATGACTCACACACCACGGTGGCACGTTGGACAGCCATTTGGGAAAGGCCTCGTGGGAAAGCCTCGTGGGAAAGACTCGGGGGAAAGCCACAGATTCCTTCATCCACGCGAAGGGAAGCGTGACACTACAGCTACAGCCTCGGGAGGAAAGCGCACGTGCATGCCCCAACTCGAGAGGAGGACTGACTCCCTTAGGGAGACTCCAAAAGTACCCAGGAACCATGTCAGCACTGGAGTGGAATCCTCCGGTTCCTGCACCGACTCTACACAAGGTCTTAGGCCCCAGCATCGACGGGAGAGGAATCCCGAGAGGCCCCATTGCAACTAGCATGGGGACTGCCTTTCCTGAGGCCACCAGAGCGGGTCCAGAGGTCCCCATCGTAAGTCGAGAGCACCTGCCGCAACTAGAGAAAATCCAGGAGGTTCTCCCTTCCAGGCGAGATGAGGCCCATTTCCGGTGAGCGTCTCGAGGCTAATCACACCGAACATCTGGAATTTCCAAAGGGTCCTTCACACCCTTGCTGCAACTCAAGAAGTTCCCCGACATACCCGTCTCCACTCGAAGGAAGCACGAGAGTCCGGCCCACATCCAGAGGAGCCCCGTTTCCGCCTCCTAGCTCGAGAGGAGGGATCCTTTCCCTTCGTGTTCGGGAAAGAATTCCCGACGTTTCCGTCGCATCT
>NW_017207628.1:0-4321 GCF_001704415.2 Capra hircus | reverse complement strand
CCCCACATCCATGTCAGCACTGGAGAGGAATGCTCAGGTTCGGCACCGACTCTACACAAGGTCTTAGGCCGGCATCGACGGGAGAGGAGGCCCTAGAGGCCCCCGAATTACTTCGCATGGAGACTGGCTTTCCTGAGGCACCAGAGCGGGACCCTGAGGTCCCCGTCGTAAGTCGAGAGCACCTGCCGCAACTCAGGGAAAATCCAGGAGGTTCGCCCCTCCAGGCGAGATGAGGCCCATTTCCGCTGAGGCGCCTCGAGGCTAATCACACCTAACCTCTGGAACTTCCAAAGGGTCCTTCACACCCTTGCTGTAACTCAACAAGTTCCCCGACATACCGTCTCCACTCGAGAGGAAGCACGAGAGTCCGCCCACATCCAGAGGAGCCCCGTTTCGCCTCCTAGCTCGAGAGGAGGGATCCTTTCCCTGCGTGGTCGGGAAAGCATTCCCGGCGTTCCCTTCGCTTCTCAAGAGAAGGCACTCTCCACAGAAAAGGCGAGAGAAACTCCAGGGTCGTGCCACCATTCCAGAGTCCCCCAGATGTCTCAGTCCATTCCAGGGATACCTGTTTTCCCTGCACTACCTCCGACTTTCAAGCCGAGGGTCGATTCACGGCACGGTGGCACGTGGGACAGCCTTGTAGGAAAGCCTCATGGGAAAGCCTCAAGGGAAAGCCACAGAACCTTTGATCACTCGAAGGGAAGTGTGACACTGCTGCTACAGCTCGGGAGGAAAGCGCAGGTGCATGCCCCCACTCGAGCGAGGACTGACTCCCCTGGGGAGACTCCAGAAGTACCCAAGATCCATGTAAGCACTGGAGAGAAATCCTCAGGTTCCGGCACCGACTCCACATAAGATCTCAGGCCCGGCATCGACGGGAGAGGAATGCCGAGACGCCTCCGAGCAACGCGCATGGGGAATGGCCTTTCCTGAGGCCACCAGAGCGGTCCCTGAGGTCCCCGTCGTAAGTCGAGAGCACCTGCCGCAACTCGAGAAAATCCAGGAGGTTCTCCCATCCAGGCGAGATGAGGCCCATTTCCGCTAAGGCGTCTCGAGTCTAATCACTTCTAATATCTGGAACTTCCAAATGGTCATTCACACCATTGCTGCAACTCAAGAAGTTCCCCCACATACCCGTCTCCACTTGAGAGGAAGCACGAGAGTCCCGCCCACATCCAGAGGAGCCCCGTTTCAGCCTCCTACCTCGAGAGGAGTTATCCTTTCCCTGCGTGGTCGGGAAAGAATTCCCGGCATTTCCGTCGCATATCAAGAGGAGGCGCTCTCACAGGAAAGGCGAGAGGAACTGCAGGGTCGTGCTACCATTCCCAGAGTCCCCCAGATGCCTCAGTCCATTCCAGGGAAACCTGTTTACCCTGTACTGCCTCGACTTTCAAGCCGAGTATCGACTCACACCACGGTGGCACGTGGGACAGCCCTGTGGGGGAAAGCCTCGTGGGAAAAGCCTCGCCTCGAGGGAAAGCCTCGAGGAAAGCTCGAGGGTAAGCCTCGAGGGAAAGCCACAGATCCTTGATCCCGCGAAGGGAAGCACGACACTGCTGCTACAGCTCGGGAGGAAAGCGCACGTGCATGCCCCCACTCGAGACGAGGACTGACTCCCCTGGGGAGACTCGAGAAATACCCCAAGATCCATGTCAGCACTGGAGAGGAATTCTCAGGTTCCGGCACTGACTCCACACAAGGTCTTAGGCCCCAGCATCGACGGAGAGGAATCCCGAGAGGCCCCCGAGCAACTTGCACGGGGACTGGCCTTTCCTGAGGCCACCAGAGCGGGTCCCTGAAGTCCCCATCGAAAGTCGAGAGCACCTGCCGCAACTCGACAAAATCCAGGAGGTTCTACCCTCCAGGCGAGATGAGGCCCGTTTCCGCAGAGGCGCCTCGAGGCTAATCACACCTAACCTCTGGAACTTCCAAAGGGTTCTTCACACCCTTGCTGCAACTCAAGAAGTTCCCCGACATACCCGTTCCGCTCGAGAGGAAGCACGAGAGTCCGCCCACATCCAGAGGAGCCCCGTTTCCGCCTCCTAGCTTGAGAGGAGGGATCCTTTCCCTGCGTGGTCGGGAAAGAATTCCGGCGCTTCCTGTCGCATCTCAAGAGGAGGCGCTCTCCACAGGAAAGGCGAGAGGAACTCCAGGTCGTGCCACCATTCCCAGAGACAACCAGATATCTCAGTCCATTCCAGGGAAACCTGTTTTCCCTGCACTGCCTCGACTTTCAAGCCGAGGATCGACTCAAACCACGGTGGCACGTGAGAAAGCCCTGTGTGAAAGCCTCGTCGGAAAGCCCTGATCCCTTGATCCACGGAAGGGAAGTACGACATTGCTGCTACAGTTCGGGAGGAAAGCGCACGTGCATGCCCCACTCGAGACGAGGACTGACTCCCCTGGGGAGACTCCAGAATTACCCCAAGGTCCATGTCAGCACTGGAGAGGAATCCTCAGGTTCCGGCACTGACTCCACACAACGTCTTAGGCCCCGGCATCGACGGGAGAGGAATCCTGACAGGCCCCGTGTAACTCGCAAGGAAATGGCCTTTCCTGAAGTCACCAGAGCGGGTCCCTGAGGTCCCGGTCATAAGTCGAGAGCACCTGCCACAACTCGATCAACTCCAGGAGGTTCTACCCTCAGGCGAGATCAGGCCCATTTCCGCTGAGGCGTCCTGAGGCTTATCACACCTGTACACTGGAACTTCCGAAGGGTCCTCCACACCGTTGCTGCATCTCAAGAAGTTCCCCGACATACCCGTCTCACTCGAGAGGAAGCACGAGAGTCCCGACCGTATCCAGAGGAGCCCCGTTTCCACCTCCTAGCTCGAGAAGAGAGATCCTTTCCCTGCGTGCTCGGGAAAGAATTCCCGGCGTTCCCGTCGCTTCTCAAGAGAAGGCACTCTCCACAGGAAAGGCGAGAGGAACTCCAGGGTCGTGCCACCATTCGCAGAGTCCCCCATATGTCTCAGTTCATTCCAGGGAAACCTGTTTTCCTGCACTGTTTTGACTTTCAAGGCGAGGATCAAATCACACCACGGTGGCACGAGGGACAGCCCTGTGGGAAAGCCTCGTTGGAAAGCTTCGTCGAAAAGCCTCGAGGGAAAGCCACAGATCCCTTGATCACGAGAAAGGAAGAGCGACACTGCTGCTACACCTCGGAGGAAAGCGCACGTGCATGCCCCCACTAGAGACGAGGACTGACTGCCCTGGGGAGACTCCAGAAGTACCCCAAGATTCATGTCAGCACTGGAGAGGAATCCTCAGGTTCTGGCACCGACTCCACACAAGTCTTAGGCCCCAGCATCGACCGGACAGGAATCACGAGAGGCCCCCGAGTAACTCGCATGGGGACTGGCCTTTCCTGAGGCCACCAGAGCGGTCCCTGAGGTCTCCGTCTTAAGGCCAGAGCACCTGCCGCAACTCGAGAAAATCCCGGAGGTTCTCCCGTCCAGGCCTGATGAGGCCATTTCCGCTGAGGCGTCTCGAGGCTAATCACACCTAACTTCTGGAACTTCCAAAGGGTCCTTCACATCCTTGCTGCAACTCAAGAAGTTTCCCGACATACCCGTCTGCACTCGAGAGGAAGCACGAGAGCCCCGTCCACATCCAGAGGAGCCCCGTTTCTGCCTCCTAGCTCGAGAGGAGGGATCCTTTCCCTGCGTGGTCGGGAAAGAATTCTCGGACTTTCCATAGCAGCTCAAGAAGGGGCGCTCTCCACAGGAAAGGCGAGAGGAACTCCAGGGTCGTGCCACCATTCCCAGAGTCCCCCAGATGTCTCAGTCCACTCCAGGGAAACCTGTTTTCCCTGCACTGCCTCCACTTTCAAGACGAGGATCGACTCACACCACGGTGGCACGTTGGACAGCCCTGTGGGAAAGCCTCGTGGGAAAGCCTCGAGGGAAAGCCTCGAGGGAAAGCCACAGATCCTTGATCCACTCGAAGGGAAGCGTGACACTGCTGCTTACAGCTCGGGAGGAAAGCGCACGTGCATGCCCCCACGCGAGACGAGGACTGACTCCCTGGGAGACTCCAGAAGTACTGCAGGATCCATATCAGCACTGGAGAGGAATCCTCAGGTTCCGGCACCGACTCCACACATGTTTTAGGGCCCGGCATCAACGGGAGAGGAATCCGAGAGGACCCCAAGCAACTCGCATGGGGACTGGCCTTTCCTGAGGCCACCAGAGCGGGTCCTGAGGTCCCCGTCGTAAGTCGAGAGCACGTGCTGCAACTCGAGAAAAATCCAGGAGGTTCTCCCCTCCAGGCGAGATGAGGCCCATTTCCGCTGAGGCGTCTCCAGGCAATCACACCTAAC
>NW_017207627.1:0-4322 GCF_001704415.2 Capra hircus | reverse complement strand
GGAAAGCCTCGTGGAAGCCTCGTGGGAAAGCCTCCAGGAAAGCCTCTGATCCCTATATCCACGCAAAGGAAGCGTGACAAGCGTGACACTGCCTGCTACAGCTCTGGAGGAAAGCGCACGTGCATGCCCCCACTCGAGACGAGGACTGATTCCCCTGGGGAGACTCCAGAAGTACGCCAATATCCATGTCTGCACTGGAGAGGAATCCTCAGGTTCCGGCACCGACTCCACACAAGGTCTTAGGCCCTGGCATCGATGGGAGAGGAATCCCGAGAGGCCCCTGAGCAACTCGCATGGGTACTGGCCTTTCCTGAGGAAACCAGTGCGGGCCCCTGAGGTCCCCATCGTAAGTCGAGAGCACCTGCCGCAACTCGAGAAAATCCAGGAGGTTCTCCCCTCCAGGCGAGATGAGGCCCATTTCCCCTGAGGCGTCTCGAGGCTATTCACACCTAACCTCTGGAACTTTCAAAGGGTCCTTCACACCCTTGCTGCAACTCAAGAAGTTCCCCGACATACCCGTCTACACTCGAGAGGAAGCACGAGAGTCCCGCCCACATCCAGAGGAGCCCCGTTTCCGCCTCCTAGCTCGAGAGGAGGGATCCTTTCCCTGCGTGCTCTGGAAAGAATTCCCGGCGTTCCCGTCCCATCTCAAGAGGAGGCGCTCTCCACAGGAAACGGAGAGGAACTCCAGGTTCCTGCCACCATTCCCAGAGTCCCCCAGATGTCTCCGTCCATTCCAGGGAAACCTGATTTCCCTGCACTGCGTCGACTTTCAAGCCGAGGATCGACTCACACCACGGTGGCATGTGGGATCGCCCTGTGGGAAAGCCTCGTGGGAAAGCCTCGTGGAAAGCTCGAAAAGCCTCGAGGGAAAGCCACAGATCCCTTGATCCACGCGAATGGAAGCGCGACACTGCTGCTACAGCTCGAGAGGAAAGCGCACGTGCATGCCCCCACTCGAGTCGAGGACTGACTCCAATGGGGAGACTCCAGAAGTACCCCAAGATCCACGTAAGCACTGGAGAGGAATCCTCAGGTACCGGCACCCACTCCACACAATATCTTAGGCCCCAGCTTCGACGGGAGAGGAATCCCGAGAGGTCCCCTGGCAACTCGCATAGGGACTGGCCTATCCTGAGGCCACCAGAGCGGGTCCCTGAGGTCCCCGTCGTAAGTCGAGAGCACCTGCTGCAACTCGAGAACATTCAGGACGTTCTCCCCTCCAGGCGAGATGAGGCCCATTTCCGCTGAGGTGTCTCGAGGCTAATCACACCTAACCTCTGGAATTTCCAAAGGGTCCTTCACACCCTTGCTGCAACTCAAGAAGTTCCCCGACATACCTGTCTCCACTCGAGAGGAAACACGAAGTCCCACACACATCGACAGTAGCCCCCTTTCCGCCTCCTACCTCGAGAGGAGGGATCCTTTCCCTGCGTGGTCGGGAAAGAATTCCCGGCGTTTCCGTGGCATCCTAAGAGGAGGCGCTCTCCAGAGGAAAGGTGAGACGAACTCCAGGGTCTTGCCACCATTCCCAGAGTCCACCAGATGTCTCCGTCCATTCCAGGGAAACCTCTTTTCCCTGCACTGCCTCGACTTTCAAGCCGAGGATCGACTCACACCACGGTGACACGAGGGACAGCCCTGTGGGAAAGCCTCGTGGGAAAGCCTCGTGAAAGCCTCGTTGGAAAGCCTCGAGGGAAAGCCACAGATCCCTTGATCCATGCGAAGGGAAGCGCGACACTGCTGCTACAGCTCGGAGGAAAGCGAACGTGCATGACCCCACTCGAGACGAGGACTGACTCCCCTGGGGAGACTCCAGAAATATCCAAGATTGATGTCAGCACTGGAGAGGAATCCTCAGGTTCCGGCAATGACCCCACACAAGGTCTTAGGCCCCAGCATCGACGGGAGGGGAATCCCGACAGGCGCCCGAGCAACTCGCATGAGGACTGGCCTTTCCTGAGGCCACCAGAGCGGGTCCCTGAGGTCCCGTCGTAAGTCGAGAGCACCTGCCGCAACTCGAGAAAATCTAGGAGGTTCTCCCCTCCAGGCGAGGTGAGGCTACTTTCTGCTGAGGCGTCTTGATGCTAATCACACCTACCCTCTGGAACTTTCAAAGGGTCCTTCACACCCGTGCTGCAACTCAACAAGTTCCCGGATATACCCGTCTCCACTCGAGAGGAAGCACGAGCGTCCGCCCACATCCAGAGGAGCCCCGTTACTGCCTCCTAGCTCGAGAGGTGGGATCCTTTCCCCGCAGGCTCGGGAAAGATTCCCGGCGTTCCCGTTGCATCTCAAGAGGAGGCGCTCTCCACCTGAAAGGCGAGAGGACTCAAGAGTCGTGCCACCATTCCCAGATACCCCAGATGTCTCAGTCCATTCCACGGAAGCCTGTTTTCCCGGCATTGCATCAACTTTCAGGCCGAGGATCGACTGACACGACGGTGGCACATGGGACATCACTGTGGGAAAGCGACGTGGGAAAGCCTCGTGGAAAGCCTCGAGGGAAAGCCACTGATCCTAGGATACACGGGAAGGGAAGCGTGACACTGCTGCTACAGCTCGGGAGGAAAGCGCACGTGCATGCCCCCACTCGAGACAAGGACTGACTCCCCTGAGGAGACTCCAGAAATACCCCAAGATCCATGTCAGCACTGGAGAGGAATCCTCAGGTTCTGGCACCGACTCCACACAATGTCTTAGGCATCGGCATCGACAGGAGAGGAATCCCGAGAGGCCCCTAGCAACTCGCATGGGGACTGGCGTTTCCTGAGGCCACCAGAGCGGGTCCCTGAGGTCCCCGTCGTAAGTCGAGAGCACCTGCCGCAACTCGAGAAAATCCAGGAGGTTCTACCCACCAGGCGAGATGAGGCCCATTTCCGCTGAGGTGTCTCGAGGCTAATCACACCTAACCTCTGGAACTTCCAGAGGGTCCTTCACACCCTTGCTGCAACTCAAGAAGATCCCGACATACCAGTCTCCACCCGAGAGGAAGCACGAGAGACCCGCCCACATCCAGAGGAGCCCCGTTCCTGCCTCCTAGCTCGAGAGGAGGGATCCTTTCCCTGCAGGTTCGGAAAAATTCCCGGCGTTCCGTCGCATCTCAAGAGGAGGCGCTCTCCACAGGAAAGGCGAGAGAACTCCAGGGTCGTGCCACCATTCCCAGAGTCCCCCCAGATGTCTCAGTCCATTCCAGGGAAACCTGTTTTCCCTGCACTGCCTCGACTTTCAAGCCGAGGATCGGCTCACACCACGGTGACACGTGGAGAGCCCTGTGGGAAAGCCTCGTGGAAAGCCTCAGGGAAAGCCTCGAGGGAAAGCCGCAGATCCCTTGATCCACGCCAAGGGAGGCGTGACACTGCTGCTACAGCTCCGGAGGAAAGCGCATGTGCATGGCCCCACTCGAGACGAGGACTGACCCCTGGGGAGCTCCAGAAGTACCCCAAGATCCATGTCAGCACTGGAAGGAATCCTCAGGTTCAGGCACCGACTCCACACAAAGTCTTAGGCCCTGGAATAGACGGAGAGGAATCCCGAGAAGCCCCGAGCAACTCGCATGGGACGGCCTTTCCTGAGGCCACCACAGCGAGTCCCTGAGGCCCCTTCGTAAGTCGAGACACCTGACGGAACTCGAGAAAATCCAGGAGGTTCTCCCCTCCAGGCGAGATGATGCCCATTTGCGCTGAGGCGTCTCGAGGCTAATCACACCTAACCTCTGGAACTTACAAAGGGTCCTTCACACCCTTGCTGCAACTCAAGAAGTTCCCCACATACCCGTCCCACTCGAGAAGAAGCACGAGAGTCCTGCCACATCCAGAGAGCCTCGTTTCCGCCTCATGGCTCGAGAGGAGGGATCCTTTCACTGCGTGGTCGGGAAAGAATTCCCGGCTTCCCCTCGCATCTCAAGAGGAGACGCTCTCCACAGGAAGGCGAGAGGAACTCCAGGGTCGTGCCACCATTCCAGAGTCCCCAGATGTCTCAGTCCATTCAAGGGAAACCTGTTTTCCCTGCACTGCCTCGACTTTCAAGCGAGGATCGACTCACACAACGTGACACGTGGGTCAGCCCTGTGGAAAGCCTCGGGGAAAGCCTCGTGGAAAGCCTCTTGGGAAAGCCTCGTGGGAAAACCTGAGCGGAAACCACAATCCCTGATCCACGCGAAGGAAGCGTGACACTGCTGCTACAGCTCTGGAGGAAAGCGCAACTGCATGCCCCCACATGAGACGAGGACTGACTCCCCTGGGAGTCTCCAGAAGTAGCCCAAGATCCATGTCCACTGGAGAGGAATCCTCAGGTCAGGCACCGACTCCACACAAGTCTTA
>NW_017207626.1:0-18162 GCF_001704415.2 Capra hircus | reverse complement strand
AGAGACACACACAATGAGACAGACATCCACACAGAGAAGGAGAAACAGGCACTGAGAGATGCACACACTGAGCTAGACATACACACTGAATGAGAGGCACAAACATTGGGAGGCACACACGGTGAAACCCACACACAGGCTTAGAGACATAGACATACAGAGAGAGAGACTCACACACCCTGAGAGACACAAACACCCTGAGAGACAGACACACTGAGACACTCACACAATCACTAAAAACAGACACGAACACTGAGGCAGACGCACAGTGAGACAGACACACACACATTGAGAGACACATGGGAGAAACACAAACAGAGACACTGTGGGAGTCACACAGAGACACACACACACAGAAACACACACCATAAAGACACACACACACACTGAGAGTTCTCCACACAAACTGAGAGAGAGAGAGACAAACACACACATGCGGAGAGACACACATACTGAGGGAGACGTACACAGTGGGGGAGAGACACAGATATTGCGGGACACACACACTGAGACAGACAAACACATTTAGGGACATAAACATATATAGAGAGACACACACACACACTGAGAGATAGGGTGACAAACACAGTGAGAGAGAAATACTCTCACAGAGAAAGACTTAAACACTGAGAGAGAGTCTCCAAAAAGAGAGAGACAATAGAGACATGCACACTCAGAGACTCACACCGAAGCACGTACACATACAGAGAGAGACACGCACACACAGACACACATACACACTGAGAAACAGACCCACACGCACTGAGAGAGACACACACACAGGGCCCACAGAGACACACACACTCAGAGAGCAAGATCCACAGAAAGCGAGAGTCACACACACTGAGAAGGAGACACAAACACCCTGAGAGACACACACAGCAGAGAGACATAGACATTCACAGTGAGACACACACACTGAGAGACATACACACACAAAGAGACACACACAAACAGGGTAAAAAACAGAAAAGCTCACACTGAACGAGTCACACACACTGAGAGAGACACACAACCTGAGAGAGAGACACAAACAATCAGAGAGTCACACATTCTGAACGACACACATGGAGTCACACAAATTGCAAGTGACATACATGTTGACAGAGACACACACACACACAGATACACACACACACTGAGAGAGAAATAGCCATCCGCAGAGAGAGAAACACAGAAAGGGACACACACACACAAACAGAGACTAAAACGCTGACTGAGAGATACATACACGTAAGGCAACACAGAGACACATAGAGACACACAACGTGACACATACACATACATAGATTAACACACACACTAAGAACCAAAACACACACTGAAAGAGACACACAAACTGAGAGAGACACACAGGAACCCTCAGAGACACACACACTCAAAGAGCAAGGCACACACACTAAGAGTCACACACACTGAGAGAGAGACATAAACACACTGAGAGTCATACACAAGAGTGAGACACACACATTCATAGGGAGACACACATACCGTGAACAACACAATGAGAGACACACACAAAGAACCAGAACCCTCACACTGAACGAGTCACACACACTGAGAGAGACACACAACCTGAAATTGAGACAAAAACACTCAGAGAGTCACACATTCTGAGACACACACACGGAGACACAAAAATTGAGAGTGTCACCTACGTTGACAAGGCACACACACAATTAGAGAAACACATGCAGAGTGAGATACACACTCACACTGAGTGAGAGAGAGACATCCACACAGAGAGAGAGAAAACAGACAGAGACACACACACAAAGAGACTAAAACACAGACTGAGAGACACATACATGGAGAGGCACAAAGAGACACACACACTGAGAGACACACACACTGAGAAACACACATACTGAGACACATACACATTCAGAGAGAGACACACACACACACTAAGAACCAGAAACATTCACACTGAAGGAGACACACTCACTGAGAGAGACACACAGAGAGAGACACACACTGTGAAAGAGTGAATACAGACTATACAGAGACAGAGACGCACTTAGAAAGACAACACAATGAGACAGTCATCCACACAGAGAAGGAGAAACAGGCGAGACACACCCACTGAGAGAGACATACACACTGAGTGAGAGGCAAAACATTGTGAGACACACACAGTGAAACACACACACAGGCTCAGAGACATCGACACAGAGAGAGAGAGAGACTCACACACATGGAGAGATACAAACAGACTGAGAGACAGACATCTTGAGAGACTCACACACAAACACTAAAAACAGATACACAACACAGAGGCAGACACACAATGTGACAGACTCACACACATTGAGAGACACACAATTGGAGATACACGAACAGAGACACTGTGGGATTCACACAGAGACACATGCACACAGAAACACACACCCTGACACACACACACACACACACACACACACACACACACTGAGAGTTCACACACACACTGAGAGGGAGAGACAAACACACCCACGCTGAGAGACGCACACACACACAGGGACCCACAGAGGCATACACACTCACAGAGCAAGACACACAGAGTGAGAGAATCACATACACTCAGAGAGAAACACAAACTCACTAAGAGTCACACATATTGAGAGAGAGACACAAAACACACTGAGAGACAAACACATAAGAGACAGACACACACATTCACAGGGAGACACGCACACACTGAAAGACATACACACAGAGACAGAGAGAGAGACAAACACGCTAAGAACCAGAAACACTTTCGCTAACGCGACACACACACACACTGAGAGAGACACATACTGAGAGACACACATTCTGATAGACACGCACGGAGACACACCAAATTGAGAGTGACTAACACACTGAGAGACATACACATACAGAGAGATATACACACACACACACTGAGAGAGAAGCACACAGTGAGACTCACACACAAAAAGTGCCTGAAACACAGACTGAGAGACACAAACATGCAGAGGCAACACAGAGTCACATAGAGACACACACTGAGACACCACAAATATAGAAAGAGGCACAGAGACACAGATACACACTCAGAAGCAGAAACACACACACACACACAGACAACACACAGGGTAAGAACTAGAAACACTCACACTGAATGATACACACACACTGAGAGAGATACACACCCTGAGGGACTCAAACAGACACATACTCATACAAAGAGGGGCACACACACGGAGACACAGAGACACACTGAGAAACAGACACAGAAAAAGAGAGAGACAAACACACAGGGACCCTCCGAGAGACACACACTCAGAGAGCAAGACACACAGATGGAGAGAGTCACACACACTGAGAGAGACACACAAAACACACTGAGAGTCACAAACACGAGAGAGATGCAAACGCACTGAGAGTCACACACCTTGAGAGAGCGACACAAACACACTGAGAGTCACACGCAAAAGAGGGAGACACTCACATTCACAGGGAGAAACACACACACTGAGAGACATACACACTGAGATAGAGAAACACACACACGCTAAGAACAAGGAACCCTCACACTGAAGGAGTCACACACACTGAGAGAGAACCCTTACTTGAGAGAGTGACACAGACACTCGGAGAGTCACACATTCTGAGAGACACACCATGGAGACACAAGAAATTTGAGTGACACGCACGCTGACGGAGACACACACTTATAGACACACATACAGAGAGAGACACACACACACTGAGTGAGAAACGAGACATCCACACAGAGAGAGAGAAACGTAGTCCACACACATAAAGTGAGATGAAAACACAGACTGAGAGACACAAACACAGACAGGCAACACACAGACACATAGAGACACACACACAGAGACACATACACATACAGAGAGAGAGAGAGAGAGACACAGACGCTAAGAACCAGAAACACTCACAATGAAAGAGACACACTCACTGAGAGAGACACACAGAGAGAGACACACACTGTGAAAGAATTAACACACAATATACAGAGACACGGACACACTGAGAGAGACACACACAATGAGACAGACATCCACACAAAAAAGGAGAAACAGGCACTGAGAGACACACACACTGAGCTAGACATACACACTGAATGAGAGGCACAAACATTGGGAGGCACACACGGTGAAACCCACACACAGGCTTAGAGACGATAGACATACAGAGAGAGAGACTCACACACCCTGAGAGACACAAACACCCTGAGAGACAGACACACTGAGACACTCACACAATCACTAAAACAGACACGAACACTGAGGCAGACGCACAGTGAGACAGACACACACACATTGAGAGACACATGGGAGAAACACAAACAGAGACACTGTGGGAGTCACACAGAGACACACACACACAGAAACACACACCATAAAGACACACACACACACTGAGAGTTCTCCACACAAACTGAGAGAGAGAGACAAACACACACATGCGGAGAGACACACACTGAGGGAGACATACACAGTGGAGGAGAGACACAGATATTGTGGGACACACACACCACTGAGACAGACAAACACATTTAGGGACATAAACATATATAGAGAGACACACACACACACCTGAGAGATAGGGTGACAAACACAGTGAGAGAGAAATACTCTCACAGAGAAAGACTTAAACACTGAGAGAGAGTCTCCAAAAAGAGAGAGACAATAGAGACATGCACACTCAGAGACTCACACCGAAGCACGTACACATACAGAGAGAGACACGCACACACAGACACACATACACACTGAGAAACAGACCCACACGCACTGAGAGAGACACACACACAGGGGCCCACAGAGACACACACACTCAGAGAGCAAGATCCACAGAAAGCGAGAGTCACACACACTGAGAAGGAGACACAAACACCCTGAGAGACACACACAGCAGAGAGACATAGACATTCACAGTGAGACACACACACTGAGAGACATACACACACAAAGAGACACACACAAACAGGGTAAAAAACAGAAAAGCTCACACTGAACGAGTCACACACACTGAGAGAGACACACAACCTGAGAGAGAGACACAAACAATCAGAGAGTCACACATTCTGAACGACACACATGGAGTCACACAAATTGCAAGTGACATACATGTTGACAGAGACACACACACACACAGATACACACACACACTGAGAGAGAAATAGCCATCCGCAGAGAGAGAAACACAGAAAGGACACACACACACAAACAGAGACTAAAACGACTGACTGAGAGATACATACACGTAAGGCAACACAGAGACACATAGAGACACACAACGTGACACATACACATACATAGATTAACACACACACTAAGAACCAGAAACACACACTGAAAGAGACACACAAACTGAGAGAGACACACACAAGGAACCCTCAGAGACACACACACTCAAAGAGCAAGGCACACACACTAAGAGTCACACACACTGAGAGAGAGACATAAACACACTGAGAGTCATACACAAGAGTGAGACACACACATTCATAGGGAGACACACATACCGAGACACAGACACAATGAGAGACACACACGCTAAGAACCAGAACCCTCACACTGAACGAGTCACACACACTGAGAGAGACACACAACCTGAAATTGAGACAAAACACTCAGAGAGTCCACACATTCTGAGACACACACACGGAGACACAAAAATTGAGAGTGTCACCTACGTTGACAAGGCACACACACAATTAGAGAAACACATGCAGAGTGAGATACACACTCACACTGAGTGAGAGAGAGACATCCACACAGAGAGAGAGAAACAGACAGAGACACACACACAAAGAGACTAAAACACAGACTGAGAGACACATACATGGAGAGGCACAAAGAGACACACACACTGAGAGACACACACACTGAGAAACACACATACTGAGACACATACACATTCAGAGAGAGACACACACGCACACTAAGAACCAGAAACATTCACACTGAAGGAGACACACTCACTGAGAGAGACACACAGAGAGAGACACACACTGTGAAAGAGTGAATACAGACTATACAGAGACGAGAGACGCACTTAGAAAGACAACACAATGAGACAGTCATCCACACAGAGAAGGAGAAACAGGCACTGCGAGACACACCCACTGAGAGAGACATACACACTGAGTGAGAGGCAAAACATTGTGAGACACACACAGTGAAACACACACACAGGCTCAGAGACATCGACACAGAGAGAGAGAGAGACTCACACACATTGAGAGATACAAACAGACTGAGAGACAGACATCTTGAGAGACTCACACAAACACTAAAAACAGATACACAACACAGAGGCAGACACACAATGTGACAGACTCACACACATTGAGAGACACAATTGGAGATACTACGAACAGAGACACTGTGGGATTTCACACAGAGACACATGCACACAGAAACACACACCCTGACACACACACACACACACACACACACACACACACACACACACTGAGAGTTCACCACACACACTGAGAGGGAGAGACAAACACACCCACGCTGAGAGACGCACACACACACAGGGACCCACAGAGGCATACACACTCACAGAGCAAGACACACAGAGTGAGAGAATCACATACACTCAGAGAGAAACACAAAACTCACTAAGAGTCACACATATTGAGAGAGAGACACAAACACACTGAGAGACAAACACATAAGAGACAGACACACACATTCACAGGGAGACACGCACACACTGAAAGACATACACACAGAGACAGAGAGAGAGACAAACACGCCTAAGAACCAGAAACACTTTCGCTTAACGCGACACACACACACTGAGAGAGACACATACTGAGAGACACACATTCTGATAGACACGCACGGAGACACACAAATTGAGAGTGACTAACACACTGAGAGACATACACATACAGAGAGATATACACACACACACACTGAGAGAGAAGCACACAGTGAGACTCACACACAAAAGTGAGTATCTGAAACACTGACTGAGAGACACAAACATGCAGAGGCAACACAGAGTCACATAGAGACACACACTGAGACACCACAAATATAGAAAGAGGCACAGAGACACAGATACACACTCAGAAGCAGAAACACCACACACACACACAGACAACACACAGGGGTAAGAACTAGAAACACTCACACTGAATGATACACACACACTGAGAGAGATACACACCCTGAGGGACTCAAACAGACACATACTCATACAAAGAGGGGCACACACACGGAGACACAGAGACACACTGAGAAACAGACACAGAAAAAGAGAGAGACAAACACACAGGGACCCTCCGAGAGACACACACTCAGAGAGCAAGACCACACAGATGGAGAGAGTCACACACACTGAGAGAGACACACAAACACACTGAGAGTCACAAAACACCGAGAGAGATGCAAACGCACTGAGAGTCACACACCTTGAGAGAGCGACACAAACACACTGAGAGTCACACGCAAAAGAGGGAGACACTCACATTCACAGGGAGAAACACACACACTGAGAGACATACACACCGAGATAGAGAAACACACACACGCTAAGAACAAGGAACCCTCACACTGAAGGAGTCACACACACTGAGAGAGAACCCCTACTTGAGAGAGTGACACAGACACTCGGAGAGTCACACATTCTGAGAGACACACATGGAGACACAAGAAATTTGAGTGACACGCACGCTGACGGAGACACACACTTATAGACACACATACAGAGAGAGACACACACACACTGAGTGAGAAAGAGACATCCACACAGAGAGAGAGAAACGTAGTCACACACATAAAGTGAGATGAAAACACAGACTGAGAGACACAACACAGACAGGCAACACACAGACACATAGAGACACACACACAGAGACACATACACATACAGAGAGAGAGAGAGAGAGACACAGACGCTAAGAACCAGAAACACTCACCATGAAAGAGACACACTCACTGAGAGAGACACACAGAGAGAGACACACACTGTGAAAGAATTAACACACAATATACAGAGACACGGACACACTGAGAGAGACACACACAATGAGACAGACATCCACACAGAGAAGGAGAAACAGGCACTGAGAGAGCACACACTGAGCTAGACATACACACTGAATGAGAGGCCAAACATTGGGAGGCACCCACGGTGAAACCCCACACACAGGCTTAGAGACGTAGACATACAGAGAGAGAGACTCACACACCCTGAGAGACACAAACACCCTGAGAGACAGACACACTGAGACACTCACACAATCACTAAAAACAGACACGAACACTGAGGCAGACGCACAGTGAGACAGACACACACACATTGAGAGACACATGGGAGAAACACAAACAGAGACACTGTGGGAGTCACACAGA
This sequence comes from Capra hircus, assembly GCF_001704415.2. NCBI lineage: Eukaryota > Metazoa > Chordata > Mammalia > Artiodactyla > Bovidae > Capra > Capra hircus. The sequence goes on along the minus strand of NW_017207626.1, from coordinate 9,829 downwards.
GACACACACACACAGAAACACACACCATAAAGACACACACACACACTGAGAGTTCTCCACACAAACTGAGAGAGAGAGACAAACACACACATGCGGAGAGACACACACTGAGGGAGACATACACAGTGGGGGAGAGACACAGATATTGTGGGACACACACACACTGAGACAGACAAACACATTTAGGGACATAACATATATAGAGAGACACACACACACACTGAGAGATAGGGTGACAAACACAGTGAGAGAGAAATACTCTCACAGAGAAAGACTTAAACACTGAGAGAGAGTCTCCAAAAAGAGAGAGACAATAGAGACATGCACACTCAGAGACTCACACCGAAGCACGTACACATACAGAGAGAGACACGCACACACAGACACACATACACACTGAGAAACAGACCCACACGCACTGAGAGAGACACACACACGCGGGCCCACAGAGACACACACACTCAGAGAGCAAGATCCACAGAAAGCGAGAGTCACACACACTGAGAAGGAGACACAAACACCCTGAGAGACACACACAGCAGAGAGACATAGACATTCACAGTGAGACACACACACTGAGAGACATACACACACAAAGAGACACACACAAACAGGGTAAAAAACAGAAAAGCTCACACTGAACGAGTCACACACACTGAGAGAGACACACAACCTGAGAGAGAGACACAAACAATCAGAGAGTCACACATTCTGAACGACACACATGGAGTCACACAAATTGCAAGTGACATACATGTTGACAGGAGACACACACACACACAGATACACACACACACTGAGAGAGAAATAGCCATCCGCAGAGAGAGAAACACAGAAAGGGACACACACACACAAACAGAGACTAAAACACTGACTGAGAGATACATACACGTAAGGCAACACAGAGACACAATAGAGACACACAACGTGACACATACACATACATAGATTAACACACACACTAAGAACCAGAAACACACACTGAAAGAGACACACAAACTGAGAGAGACACACACAGGAACCCTCAGAGACACACACACTCAAAGAGCAAGGCACACACACTAAGAGTCACACACACTGAGAGAGAGACATAAACACACTGAGAGTCATACACAAGAGTGAGACACACACATTCATAGGGAGACACACATACCATGAAACAAACACAATGAGAGACACACACGCTAAGAACCAGAACCCTCACACTGAACGAGTCACACACACCACTGAGAGAGACACACAACCTGTAATTGAGACAAAACACTCAGGTGCATGGGATGACCCAGAGAGATGTTGTGGGGAGGGAGGTGGGAGGGGGGTTCATGTTTGGGAACGCATGTAAGAATTAAAGATTTTAAAATTTAAAAAAAATAAAAAATTTAAAAAAAAGAAAAAAAAACCAAAAAAACACTCAGAGAGTCACACATTCTGAGACACACACACGGAGACACAAAAATTGAGAGTGTCACCTACGTTGACAAGGCACACACACAATTAGAGAAACACATGCAGGAGTGAGATACACACTCACACTGAGTGAGAGAGAGACATCCACACAGAGAGAGAGGAAAACAGACAGAGACACACACACAAAGAGACTAAAACACCAGACTGAGAGACACATACATGGAGAGGCACAAAGAGACACCACACACTGAGAGACACACACACTGAGAAACACACACCACTGAGACACATACACATTCAGAGAGAGACACACACACACATTAAGAACCAGAAACATTCACACTGAAGGAGACACACTCACTGAGAGAGACACACAGAGAGAGACACACACTGTGAAAGAGTGAATACAGACTATACAGAGACGAGAGACGCACTTTAGAAAGACAACACAATGAGACAGTCATCCACACAGAGAAGGAGAAACAGGCACTGCGAGACACACCCACTGAGAGAGACATACACACTGGAGTGAGAGGCAAAACATTGTGAGACACACACAGTGAAACACACACACAGGCTCAGAGACATAGACACAGAGAGAGAGAGAGACTCACACACATGGAGAGATACAAACAGACTGAGAGACAGGACATCTTGAGAGACTCACACAAACACTAAAAACAGATACACAACACAGAGGCAGACACACAATGCGACAGACTCACACACATTGAGAGACACAATTGGAGATACACGAACAGAGACACTGTGGGATTCACACAGAGACACATGCACACAGAAACACACACCCTGAAAACACACCACACACACACACACACACCACACTGAGAAGTTCACCACACACACTGAGAGGGAGAGACAAACACACCCACGCTGAGAGACGCACACACACACAGGGACCCACAGAGGCATACACACTCACAGAGCAAGACACACAGAGTGAGAGAATCACATACACTCAGGAAACACAAACTCACTAAGAGTCACACATATTGAGAGAGAGACACAAACACACTGAGAGGACAAACACATTAAGAGACAGACACACACATTCACAGGGAGACACGCACACACTGAAAGACATACACACAGAGACAGAGAGAGAGACAAACACGCTAAGAACCAGAAACACTTTCGCTTAACGCAACACACACACACTGGAGAGAGACACATACTGAGAGACACACATTCTGATAGACACGCACGGAGACACACAAATTGAGAGTGACTAACACACTGAGAGACATACACATACAGAGAGATACACACACACACACACACCACACACACTGAGAGAGAAGTACACAGTGAGACTCACACACAAAAAGTGCCTGAAACACAGACTGAGAGACACAAACATGCAGAGGCAACACAGAGTCACATAGAGACACACACTGAGACACCACAAATATAGAAAGAGGCACAGAGACACACATACACCCTCAGAAGCAGAAACACACACACACACAGAGACAACACACCAGGGTAAGAACCAGAAACACTCACACTGAATTGAATACACACACACTGAGAGGATACACACCCTGAGGGACTCAAACAGACACATAACACATACAAAGAGGGGCACACACACGGAGACACAGAGACACACTGAGAAACAGACACAGAAAAACTGAGAGAGACAAACACACAGGGACCCTCCGAGAGACACAACACTCAGAGAGCAAGACACACAGATGGAGAGAGTCACACACACTGAGAGAGACACACAAACACACTGAGAGTCCACAAACACCGGAGAGAGATGCAAACGCACTGGAGAGTCACACACCTTGAGAGAGCGACACAAACACACTGAGAGACACACGCAAAAGAGGGAGACACTCACATTCACAGGGAGAAACACACACACTGAGAGACAACGCACTGAGTAAGAGAAACACACACACGCTAAGAACAAGGAACCCTCACACTGAAGGAGTTCACACACACTGAGAGAGAACCCTACTTGAGAGAGTGACACAGACACTCGGAGAGTCACACATTCTGAGAGACACACATGGAGACACAAGAAATTTGAGTGACATGCACGCTGACGGAGAAACACAATTATAGACACACATACAGAGAGAGACACACACACACTGAGTGAGAAAGAGACATCCACACAGAGAGAGAGAAACGTAGTCACACACATAAAGTGAGATGAAAACACAGACTGAGAGACACAAACACAGACAGGCAACACACAGACACATAGAGACACACACACAGAGACACATACACATACAGAGAGAGAGAGAGAGAGACACACGCTAAGAACCAGAAACACTCACCATGAAAGAGACACACTCACTGAGAGAGACACACAGAGAGAGACACACACTGTGAAAGAATTAACACACAATATACAGAGACACGGACACACTGAGAGAGACACACACAATGAGACAGACATCCACACAGAGAAGGAGAAACAGGCACTGAGAGACACACACACTGAGCTAGACATACACACTGAATGAGAGGCACAAACATTGGGAGGCACACACGGTGAAACCCACACACAGGCTTAGAGACATAGACATACAGAGAGAGAGACTCACACACCCTGAGAGACACAAACACCCTGAGAGACAGACACACTGAGACACTCACACCAATCACTAAAAACAGACACGAACACTGAGGCAGACGCACAGTGAGACAGACACACACACATTGAGAGACACATGGGAGAAACACAAACAGAGACACTGTGGGAGTCACACAGAGACACACACACACAGAAACACACACCATAAAGACACACACACACACTGAGAGTTCTCCACACAAACTGAGAGAGAGAGACCAAACCACACATGCGGAGAGACACACATACTGAGGGAGACATACACATTGGGGGAGAGACACAGATATTGTGGACACACACACACTGAGACAGACAAACACATTTAGGGACATAAACATATATAGAGAGACACACACACACACACTGAGAGATAGGGTGACAAACACAGTGAGAGAGAAATACTCTCACAGAGAAAGACTTAAACACTGAGAGAGAGTCTCCAAAAAGAGAGAGACAATAGAGACATGCACACTCAGAGACTCACACCGAAGCACGTACACATACAGAGAGAGACACGCACACACAGACACACATACACACTGAGAAACAGACCCACACGCACTGAGAGAGACACACACACGGGGGCCCACAGAGGACACACACCACTCAGAGAGCAAGATCCACAGAAAGCGAGAGTCACACACACTGAGAAGGAGACACAAACACCCTGAGAGACACACACAGCAGAGAGACATAGACATTCACAGTGAGACACACACACTGAGAGACATACACACACAAAGAGACACACACAAACAGGGTAAAAACAGAAAAGCTCACACTGAACGAGTCACACACACTGAGAGAGACACACAACCTGAGAGAGAGACACAAACAATCAGAGAGTCACACATTCTGAACGACACACATGGAGTCACACAAATTGCAAGTGACATACATGTTGACAGAGACACACACACACACAGATACACACACACACTGAGAGAGAAATAGCCATCCGCAGAGAGAGAAACACAGAAAGGGACACACACACACAAACAGAGACTAAAACGCTGACTGAGAGATACATACACGTAAGGCAACACAGAGACACATAGAGACACACAACGTGACACATACACATACATAGATTAACACACACACTAAGAACCAGAAACACACACTGAAAGAGACACACAAACTGAGAGAGACACACACAGGAACCCTCAGAGACACACACACTCAAAGAGCAAGGCACACACACTAAGAGTCACACACACTGAGAGAGAGACATAAACACACTGAGAGTCATACACAAGAGTGAGACACACACATCATAGGGAGACACACATACCGTGAAACAAACACAATGAGAGACACACACGCTAAGAACCAGAACCCTCACACTGAACGAGTCACACACACTGAGAGAGACACACAACCTGTAATTGAGACAAAACACTCAGGTGCATGGGGATGACCCAGAGAGATGTTGTGGGGAGGGAGGTGGGAGGGGGGTTCATGTTTGGGAACGCATGTAAGAATTAAAGATTTTAAAATTTAAAAAAAATAAAAAATTTAAAAAAAAGAAAAAAAAAAAAAAAACACTCAGAGAGTCACACATTCTGAGACACACACACGGAGACACAAAAATTGAGAGTGTCACCTACGTTGACAAGGCACACACACAATTAGAGAAACACATGCAGAGTGAGATACACACTCACACTGAGTGAGAGAGAGACATCCACACAGAGAGAGAGAAACAGACAGAGACACACACACAAAGAGACTAAAACACAGACTGAGAGACACATACATGGAGAGGCACAAAGAGACACACACACTGAGAGACACACACACTGAGAAACACACACACTGAGACACATACACATTCAGAGAGAGACACACACACACACTAAGAACCAGAAACATTCACACTGAAGGAGACACACTCACTGAGAGAGACACACAGAGAGAGACACACACTGTGAAAGAGTGAATACAGACTATACAGAGACAGAGACGCACTTAGAAAGACAACACAATGAGACAGTCATCCACACAGAGAAGGAGAAACAGGCACTGCGAGACACACCCACTGAGAGAGACATACACACTGAGTGAGAGGCAAAACATTGTGAGACACACACAGTGAAACACACACACAGGCTCAGAGACATCGACACAGAGAGAGAGAGAGACTCACACACATGGAGAGATACAAACAGACTGAGAGACAGACATCTTGAGAGACTCACACAAACACTAAAAACAGATACACAACACAGAGGCAGACACACAATGTGACAGACTCACACACATTGAGAGACACAATTGGAGATACACGAACAGAGACACTGTGGGATTCACACAGAGACACATGCACACAGAAACACACACCCTGACACACACACACACACACACACACACACTGAGAGTTCACCACACACACTGAGAGGGAGAGACAAACACACCCACGCTGAGAGACGCACACACACACAGGGACCCACAGAGGCATACACACTCACAGAGCAAGACACACAGAGTGAGAGAATCACATACACTCAGAGAGAAACACAAACTCACTAAGAGTCACACATATTGAGAGAGAGACACAAACACACTGAGAGACAAACACATAAGAGACAGACACACACATTCACAGGGAGACACGCACACACTGAAAGACATACACACAGAGACAGAGAGAGAGACAAACACGCTAAGAACCAGAAACACTTTCGCTTAACGCGACACACACACACTGAGAGAGACACATACTGAGAGACACACATTCTGATAGACACGCACGGAGACACACAAATTGAGAGTGACTAACACACTGAGAGACATACACATACAGAGAGATACACACACACACACACACACACACACACTGAGAGAGAAGCACACAGTGAGACTCACACACAAAAAGTGCCTGAAACACAGACTGAGAGACACAAACATGCAGAGGCAACACAGAGTCACATAGAGACACACACTGAGACACCACAAATATAGAAAGAGGCACAGAGACACACATACACCCTCAGAAGCAGAAACACACACACACACAGAGACAACACACAGGGTAAGAACCAGAAACACTCACACTGAATGATACACACACACTGAGAGAGATACACACCCTGAGGGACTCAAACAGACACATACACATACAAAGAGGGGCACACACACGGAGACACAGAGACACACTGAGAAACAGACACAGAAAAACTGAGAGAGACAAACACACAGGGACCCTCCGAGAGACACACACTCAGAGAGCAAGACACACAGATGGAGAGAGTCACACACACTGAGAGAGACACACAAACACACTGAGAGTCACAAACACCGAGAGAGATGCAAACGCACTGAGAGTCACACACCTTGAGAGAGCGACACAAACACACTGAGAGACACACGCAAAAGAGGGAGACACTCACATTCACAGGGAGAAACACACACACTGAGAGACATACGCACTGAGATAGAGAAACACACACACGCTAAGAACAAGGAACCTCACACTGAAGGAGTCACACACACTGAGAGAGAACCCTACTTGAGAGAGTGACACAGACACTCGGAGAGTCACACATTCTGAGAGACACACATGGAGACACAAGAAATTTGAGTGACATGCACGCTGACGGAGAAACACAATTATAGACACACATACAGAGAGAGACACACACACACTGAGTGAGAAAGAGACATCCACACAGAGAGAGAGAAACGTAGTCACACACATAAAGTGAGATGAAAACACAGACTGAGAGACACAAACACAGACAGGCAACACACAGACACATAGAGACACACACACAGAGACACATACACATACAGAGAGAGAGAGAGAGAGACACACACGCTAAGAACCAGAAACACTCACCATGAAAGAGACACACTCACTGAGAGAGACACACAGAGAGAGACACACACTGTGAAAGAATTAACACACAATATACAGAGACACGGACACACTGAGAGAGACACACACAATGAGACAGACATCCACACAGAGAAGGAGAAACAGGCACTGAGAGACACACACACTGAGCTAGACATACACACTGAATGAGAGGCACAAACATTGGGAGGCACACACGGTGAAACCCACACACAGGCTTAGAGACATAGACATACAGAGAGAGAGACTCACACACCCTGAGAGACACAAACACCCTGAGAGACAGACACACTGAGACACTCACACAATCACTAAAAACAGACACGAACACTGAGGCAGACGCACAGTGAGACAGACACACACACATTGAGAGACACATGGGAGAAACACAAACAGAGACACTGTGGGAGTCACACAGAGACACACACACACAGAAACACACACCATAAAGACACACACACACACTGAGAGTTCTCCACACAAACTGAGAGAGAGAGACAAACACACACATGCGGAGAGACACACACTGAGGGAGACATACACAGTGGGGGAGAGACACAGATATTGTGGGACACACACACACTGAGACAGACAAACACATTTAGGGACATAAACATATATAGAGAGACACACACACACACTGAGAGATAGGGTGACAAACACAGTGAGAGAGAAATACTCTCACAGAGAAAGACTTAAACACTGAGAGAGAGTCTCCAAAAAGAGAGAGACAATAGAGACATGCACACTCAGAGACTCACACCGAAGCACGTACACATACAGAGAGAGACACGCACACACAGACACACATACACACTGAGAAACAGACCCACACGCACTGAGAGAGACACACACACGGGGCCCACAGAGACACACACACTCAGAGAGCAAGATCCACAGAAAGCGAGAGTCACACACACTGAGAAGGAGACACAAACACCCTGAGAGACACACACAGCAGAGAGACATAGACATTCACAGTGAGACACACACACTGAGAGACATACACACACAAAGAGACACACACAAACAGGGTAAAAAACAGAAAAGCTCACACTGAACGAGTCACACACACTGAGAGAGACACACAACCTGAGAGAGAGACACAAACAATCAGAGAGTCACACATTCTGAACGACACACAACACACAAATTGCAAGTGACATACATGTTGACAGAGACACACACAACACAGATACACACACACACATGAGAGAGAGAAATAGCCATCCGCAGAGAGAGAAACACAGAAAGGACACACACCACAGAGGCAAACAAAAGAGACTAAAACGCTGACTGAGAGATACATACACGTAAGGCAACACAGAGACACATAGAGACACACAACGTGACACATTACACATACATAGATTAACCACACACAACACTAAGAACAGAAACACACAGAAACACACACACTGAAAGAGACACACAACTGAGAGAGACACACACAGGAACCCTCAGAGACACACACACTCAAAGAGCAAGGCACACACACACTAAGAGTCACACACACTGAGAGAGAGACATAAACACACTGAGAGTCATACACAAGAGTGAGACACACACATTCATAGGGAGACACACATACGTGAAACAAACACAATGAGAGACACACACGCTAAGAACCAGAACCCTCACACTGAACGAGTCACACACACTGAGAGAGACGCACAACCTGTAATTGAGACAAAACACTCAGGTGCATGGGGATGACCCAGAGAGATGTTGTGGGGAGGGAGGTGGGAGGGGGGTTCATGTTTGGGAACGCATGTAAGAATTAAAGATTTTAAAATTTAAAAAAAATAAAAAATTTTAAAAAAAAGAAAAAAAAACAAAAAAACACTCAGAGAGTCACACATTCTGAGACACACACCACGGAGACACAAAAAATTGAGAGTGTCACCTACGTTGACAAGGCACAACACATCTCAATTAGAGAAACA
>NW_017207625.1:0-4322 GCF_001704415.2 Capra hircus | reverse complement strand
CTGGCGGACTCTGGGAATGGTGGCACGACCCTCGAGTTCCTCTGTGACTTTCACACTAGGCTTTCCCACAGGGCTTTCCGCACGAGTCTTTATCCACAGGGGCTGTCCACGTGCCACCGTGGTGTGAGTCGATCCTCGGCTTGAAAGTCGAGGCAGGGCAGGGAAAACAGGTTTCCTGGAATGGACTGAGACATCTGGGGGACTCTGGGAATGGTTGCACGACCCTGGAGTTCCTCTCGCCTGTCCTGTGGAGAGCACCTCCTCTTGAGATGCGACGGACGCCGGGAATTCTTTCACGACCACGCAGGGAAAGGATCCCCCCTCTCGAGCTAGGAGGCGGAAACGTGGCTCCTCTGGATGTGGGCAGGACTCTCGTTCTTCTCTCGAGTGGAGACGGGTATGTCGGGGATCTTCCTGAGTTGCAGCAAGGGTGTGAAGGACCCTTTGGAAGTTCCAGAGGTTAGGTGTGATTAGTCTCGAGACGCCTCAGCGGAAATGGGCCTCATCTCGCCTGGAGGTGAGAACCTCCTGGATTTTCTCGAGTTGCGGCAGGTGCTCTCGACTTACGACGGGGACCTCAGGGACACACTCTGGTGGCGCCTCAGGAAAGGCCCAATCCCCATGCGAGTTGCTCTGGGGCCTCTCGGATTCCTCTCCCTCGATGCCGGGCCAAAGATCTTGTGTGGAGTCGGTGCGGAACCTGAGGATTTCTCTCCCAGTGCTGACATGGATCTTGGGGTACTTCTGGAGTCTCTCCAGGGGAGTCAGTCCTCGTCTCGAGTGGGGGCATACATTTGCGCTTTCCTCCCGAGCTGTAGCAGCAGTGTCACGCTTTCCTTCGCGTGGATCAAGGGATCTGTGGCTTTCCCTCGAGGCTTTCCCACGAGGCTTTCCCCATGAGGCTTTCCCACAGGGCTGTCCCACGTGGCACCGTGGTGTGAGTCGAACCTCGGCTTGAAAGTCGAGGCAGTGCAGGGAAAACAATGGACTGAGACATCTGGGGGACTCTGGGAATGGTGGCACGACCCTGGAGTTCCTCTCGCCTTTCTGTGGAGAGCACCTCCTCTTGAGATGCAACGGGAACGCCGGAAATTCTTTCCGACCACGCAGGGAAAGGATCCCTCTCTCGAGCTAGGAGGCGAAACGGGGCTCCTCTGGATGTGGGCGGACTCTCGTGCTTCCTCTCGAGTGGAGACGGGTATGTCGGGAACTTCTTGAGTTGCAGCAAGGGTGTGAAGGACGCTTTGAAGTTCCAGATGTCAGATGTGATTAGCCTCGAGACCCCTCGGAGGAAATGGGCCTCATCTCTCCTGGAGGGGAGAACCTCCTGGATTTTCTCGAGTTGCAGCAGGTGCTCTCGACTTACGATGAGGACCTCAGGGACCCGCCCTGGTGGCCTCAGGAAAGTCCAGTCCCCATGCGAGTTGCTCGGGGCCTCTCGGGATTCCTCTCCCGTCGATGCCAGGGCCTAAGACCTTGGTGTTGAGTCGTTCCCGGGAATCTGAGGATTCCTCTCCAGTGCTGACATGGATTTGGGGTACTTCTGGAGTCTCCCCAGCGAGGCAGTCCTCGTCTGGAGTGGGGGCATGCACGTTAGCTTTCCTCCGAGCTGTAGCAGCAGTGACGCCCTTCACTTCGCGTGGATAAAGGGATCTGTGGCTTTCCCTCGAGGCTTTCCACGAGGCTTTCTCACGAGGCTTTCCCACTGGGCTGTCCCACGTGCCACCGTGGTGTGAGTCGATCCTCGGCTTGAAAGTCGACGCAGTGCAGGGAAAACAGGTTTCACTGGAATGGACTGAGACATCTGGGGGACGCTGGAATGGTGGCACGACCTGGAGTTCCTCTCGCCTTCTTGTGGAGAGCAACTGCTCTTGAGTTGCGAAGGAATGCCGGGAATTCTTTCGCGAACACGCAGGGAAAGAAATCCCTCGCCTCAAGCTACGAGGCGGAAACGGGCCACCTCTGGATGTGGGCGGGACTCTCGTGCTTCCTCTCGTTTGAAACGGGTAAGTCGGGGTACTTCTTGAGTTGCAGCAAGGGTGTGAAGGACCCTTTGGAAGTTCCAGAAGTTAGGTGTGATTAGCCTCGAGACGCCTCAGCGGAAATGGGCCTCACCTCGCCTGGAGTGGAGAACCTCCTGGATTTTCTCGAGTTGCGGCAGGTGCTCTCAACTTAGGACAGGGTCCTCAGGGACCCGCTCTGGAGGCCTCAGGAAAGGCCAGTCCCCACGCGAGTTGCTCGAGGCCTCTCGGGATTCCTCTCCCGTCGATGCGGGGCCTAAGACCAGGTGTGGAGTGGGTGCCAGAACCTGAGGATTCCTCTCCAGTGCTGACATGGATCTTGGGGTACCTCTGCAGTCTCCCCAGGGTAGACAGTCCTCGTCCGAGTGAGGGCATGCACGTGCGATTTCCTCCCGAGCTGTAGCAGCAGTGTCACACTTCCCTTCGCGTGGATCAAGGGATTTGTGGCTTTTCCTCGAGGCTTTCCCAGGAGGCTTTTCCACGAGGCTTTCCTACTGGGCTGTCCCACGAGCCACCGTGGTGTGAGTCGATCCTCGGCTTGAAAGTCGAGACAGTGCAGGGAAAACAGTTTTCCCTGGAATGGACTGAGGCATCTGGGGGACTCTGGAATGGTGGCACGACCCTGGAGTTCCTCTCTCCTTTCCTGTGGAGAGCGCCTCCTCTTGAGATGCGACGGGAAAGCCGGGAAATTATTCCCGATCACGCAGGGGAAGGATCCCTCCTCTCGAGCCAGGAGGCGGAAACGGGGCTCCTCTGGATGTGGGCGGGACTCGCGTGTTTCCTCTCGAGTGGAATCGGGTATGTCGGGGAACTTCTTGAGTTGCAGCAAGGGTGTTGAAAATCGAAGATGGCCTCAAGTCGCCTCAGCGGAAATGGCCTCATCTCGCCTGGAGGGGAGAACGTCCTGGAGTTTCTCTAGTTGTGGCAGGCACTCTCGACTTACGACGGGACCTCAGGGACCCGCTCTGGTGGCCTCAGGAAATTCCAGTCCCATTCGAGTTGCTCGGGGCCTCTCGGGATTCCTCTCCCGTCGATGCCGGGGCCTAAGATCTTGTGTGGAGTCGCTGCCGGAACCTGAGCATTCCTCTCTAGTGCTGACATGGATCTTGGGGTACTTCTGGAGTCTCCCAAGGGAGTCAGTCCTCATCTCGAGTGGGGGCCTGCACGTTCGCTTTCCTCCCGAGCTGTAGCAGCAGTGTCGAACTTACCTTCGCGTGGATCAAGGGATCTGTGGCTTTCACTCGAGGCTTTCCCACGAGGCTTTCCCACGAGGCTTTCCCACAGGGCTGTCCCACGTGCCACCGTGGTGTGAGTCGATCCTCGCTTGAAAGTCGAGGCAGTGCAGGGAAAACAGGTTTCCCTGGAATGGACTGAGACATCTGGAGGACTCTGGGAATGGTGGCACGACCCTGGAGTTCCTCTCGCCTTTCCTGTGGAGAGCGCCTCCTCTTGAGATGCGACGGCAACGCGGGGAATTCTTTCCCCACGAGACGCAGGGAAAGGATCCCTCCTCTCGAGCTAGGAGGCGGAAACGGGTCTCCTCTGGATGTGGGCGGGACTCACGCGCTTCCTATCGAGTGGAGACGGGTATGTCGCGGAACTTCTTGAGTTGGCAGCAAGGGTGTGAAGGACCCTTTGGAAGTTCCAGAGGTTAGGTGTGATTAGCCTCCAGAGGCCTCAGCGCAAATGAGGCCTCATCTCGCCTGAAGGGGAGAACCTCCTGGATTTTCTCGAGTTCCGGCAGGTGCTCTCGACTTACGACGGGGACCTCAGGGACCCGCTCTGATGGCCTCAGGAAAGCCCAGTCCCCATGCGAGTTGCTTGGGGGCCTCGGGATTCCTGTCCCGTCGATGCCGGGGCCTAAGTCGATGTGTGGAGTCGGTGCCGGAACCTGAGGATTCCTCTCCAGTGCTGACATGGATCTTGGGGTACTTCGGAGTCTCCCCAGGGGAGTCAGTCCTCATTCGAGTGGGGGCATTGAAGAGCGCTTTCCTTCCGAGCTGTAGCAGCAGTGTCATTCTTCCGTCGAGTGGATCAAGGGATCAGTGGCTTTCCCTCGAGGCTTTCCCATGAGGCTTTCCACGAGGCTTTCCCACAGGGCTCTCCCACGTGCCACCGTGCTGTGAGTCGATCCTCGGCTTGAAAGAGTCGAGGCAGTGCAGGGAAAACAGGTTTCCCTGGAAATTGACTGAGATATCTCGGGGTACTCTGGGAATTGTGGCACGACCCTGGAGTTCCTCTCACCTTTCCTGTTGAGAGCACCTCCTCTTGAGTTGTGACGGGAAGACCGGAATTCTTTTC
>NW_017207624.1:0-4322 GCF_001704415.2 Capra hircus | reverse complement strand
GGCGGGTCTCTCGTGTTTCTCTCAAGTGGAGACGGGTATGTCGGGGAACTTCTTGAGTTGCAGCCAAGGGTGTGAGGCACCCTTTTGGAAGGCAGTTTTAGGTGTGATTAGACTCGAGACGCCCTCAGCGGAAATGGGCTTCATCTCGCCTGGAGGGGAGAACCTCTTCGATTTTCTCGAGTTGCCGCAGGTGCTCTCGACGTACGACGGGGACCTCCGGGACCCACTCTGGTGGCCTCAGTAAAGGCCAGTTCCCATGGGAGTTGCTCGGGGTCTCTCGGGATTCCTCTCCCGTCGATGCTGGAGTCTAAGACCTTGTGTGGAGTCGGTGCCAGAACCTGAGGATTCCTCTCCAGTGCGACATGGATCTTGGGGTACTTCTGTGGTCTCCCCAGGGGAGTCAGTCGTCGTCTCCAGTGGGGCATTTACATGCGCTTTCCTCCCGAGCTGTAGCAGGAGTGTCACGCTTCCATAGGCCTAGATCAAGGGATCTGTTGCTTTCGCTTGAGGCTTTCCCACGACGCTTTCCCACGAGGCTTTCCCACAGGGCTGTCCCACGTGCCACCATGGTGTGAGTCGATCCTCGACTTGAACGTCGAGTCAGTGCAGGGAAAACAGGTTTCCCTGGAATGGACTGAGATATCTGGGGGACTCTGGAATGGTGGCACGACCCTGGAGTTCCTCTCGCCTTTCCTGTGGTGAGCACCTCCTCTTGAGATGCGACGGGAACGCCGGGAATTCTTGACGGACAATGCAGGGAAAGGATCCCACCTCTCGAGCTAGGAGGCAGAAACGGGGCTCCTCTGGATGTGGGCGGGACTCTCGTGCTTCCTCTCGAGTGGAGACCGGTATGTCGGGGAACTTCTTGAGTTGCAGCAAGGGTGTGAAGGACCCTTTGGAAGTTCCAGAGGTTAGGTGTTATTAGACTCGAGACGCCTCAGGGGAAATGGGCCTCATCTCGCCTGGAGGGAGAATCTCCTGGATTTTCTCGAGTTGCGGCAGGTGCTCTCAACTTACGACAGGGACCTCAGGGACCCGCTCTGGTTGCCTCAAGAAAGGCCAGTCGACATGCGAGTTGCTAGGGGTCCTCTCAGGATTCCTCTCCCGTCGATGCCAGGGCCTAAGACCTTGTGTGGAGTTGTGTTCAGAACCTGAGGATTCCTCTCCAGTGCTGACATGGATCTTGGGGTACTTCTGGAGTCTCCCCAGGGGAGTCAGTACTCGTCACTAGTGGGGGCATGCACGTGCGCTTTCCTCCCGAGCTGTAGCAGCAGTTTCACGCTTCCCTTCGCGTGGATTAAGGGATCTGTGGCTTTCCCTCGTGGCTTTCCCACGAGGCTTTACCACGACGCTTTCCCACAGGGCTGTCCCACGTGCCACCGTGGTGTGAGTCGATTCTCGGCTTGAAAGTCGAGGCAGTGCAGGGAAAACAGGTTTCCCTGGAATGGACTGAGACATCTGGGTGACTCTGGGATTGGTCGCAGGAACCTGGAGTTCCTCTCGCCTTTCCTGTGGAGAGAGCGCCTGCTCTTGTGATGCGACGGGAACGCAGGGAATTCTTTCCCGACCACGCAGGGAAAGAATCCCTCCTCTCGATCTAGGAGGCGGAAACAGGGCTCCTCTGGATGTGGGCGGGACTCTCGTGCTTCCTCTCGAGTGGAGACGGGTATGTCGGGGAATTCTTGAGTTGCAGCAAGGCTGTGAAGGACCCTTTGGAAGTTCCAGAGGTTAGGTGTGATTAGCCTCGAGACGCCTCAGCGGAAATGGGCCTCCTCTCGCCTGGAGGGAAAAACCTCCTGGATTTTCTCGAGTTGCGGCAGGTGCTCTCGACTTACGACGGGGACCTCAGGGACCCGCTCTGGTGGTCTCAGGAAAGGCCAGTACCCATGCGAGTTACTCGGGGACCCCTGGGATTCCTCTCCCGTCGATGCCGGGGCCTAAGACCTTGTGTGGAGTCGGTGGCAGAACCTGTGGATTCCTCTCGAATGCTGACGTGGATCTTGGGGTACTTCTGGAGTCTCCCCAGGGGAGTCAGTCCTCGTCTCGAGTGGGGGCATGCACGTGCGCTTTCCTCCGAGCTGCAGCAGCAGTGTCACGCTTCCCTTCGCTGGGATTAAGGGATCAGGGGCTTTCCCTCGAGGCATTCCCACGAGGTTTTTCCCGAGGCTTTCCTGCATGGCTGTCCCACGTGCCACCGTGGTGTGAGTCGATCCTCGGCTTGAAAATCATGGCAGTGCAGGGAAAACAGGTTTCCCTGGAATGGACTGAGACATCTGGGGGACTCTGGGAATGGTGGCACCACCCTGGAGTTCCTCTTGCTTTTCCTTTGGAGAGTGCCTGCTCTTGAGATGCGACAGGAATGCCGGGAATTCTTTCCCGACCACGCAGGGAAAGGATCCCTCCTCTCGAGCTAGGAGGCGTAAACGGGGCTCCTCTGGATGTGGCCGGAACTCTCGTGCTTACTCTCGAGTGGAGACGGGTATGTCAGGGAACTTCTTGAGTTGCAGCAAGGTTGTGAAGGACCCTTTGGATCTTGCAGATGTTAGATGTGATTAGCCTCGAGATTCCTCAGCGGAAATGGGCCTCATCTCGCCTGGACGGAGAACCTCCTAGATTTTCTCGAGTTACGGCAGGTGCTCTCGACTTACGACGGGGACCTCAGGGACCCGCTCTGGTGGCCTCAGGAAAGGCCTGTCCCCAACGAGTTGCTCGGGGGCTTCTCGGGATTCCTCTCCCGTCGATGCTGGGGCCTAAGATCTTGTGTGGAGTCGGTGTCGGAACCTGAGGATTCCTCTCCAGTGGTGACATGGATCTTGGGGTACTTCTGGAGTCTCCCCAGGGGAGTCAGTCTTCGTCTCGAGTGGGGACATGCACCTGCGCTTTCTTCCCGAGCTGTAGCAGCGTTGTCACGCTTCCATTCGCGTGGATCAAGGGATCTGTGGCTTTCCCACGAGGCTTTCCCCCGAGGCTTTCCCACAGGGCTGTCCCACGTGCCACCGTGGTGTGAGTCGATCCTCGGCTTGAAAGTCGAGGTTGTGCAGGAAAAACAAGTTTCCCTGGAATGGACTGAGACATCTGGGGGACTCTGGGAATGGTGGCACGACCCTGGAGTTCCTCTCGCCTTTCCTGTGGAGAGCGCCTCCTCTTGAGAGGCGACGGAAACGTCGGGAATTCTTTCCCGACCACGCAGGGAAAGGATCCCTCCTCTCGAGCAAGGAGGCGGAAACGGGGCTCCACTGGATGTGGGCGGGACTCTCGTGCTTCCTCTCGAGTGGAGACGGGTATGACGGGGAACTTCTTGAGTTGCAGCAATTGTGTGGAGGACCCTTTGGAAGTTCCAGAGGTTAGATGTGATTTGCCTGGAGACGCCTCAGCGGAAATGGGCCTCATCTCGCCTGGAGGGGAGAACCTCCTGGATTTTCTCGAGTTGCGGCTGGTGCTCTCGACTTACGACGGAGACCTCAGGGACCCGCTCTGGTGGCCTCAGGAAAGGCCAGTCCCCATGCGAGTTGCTCTTGAGCCTCTCGGGTTTCCTCTCCCGTCGATGCCGGGCCTAAGATCTTGTGTGGAGTCGGTGCCGGACCTGAGGATTCCTCTCCAGTGCTGACATGGATCTTGGGGTACTTCTGAGGTATCCCCAGGGGAGTCAGTCCTCGTCTCGAGTGGGGGCATGCACGTGCGCTTTTCTTCCGAGCTGTAGCAGCAGTGTCCCGCTTCCTTCGCGTGGATCAAGGATCTGTGGCTTTCCACGAGGCTTTCCCACGAGGCTTTCCCACGAGGCTTTCCCACAGGGCTGTCCCACGTGCCACCGTGGTGTGAGTCGATCCTCGGCTTGAAACTAGAGCAGTGCAGGGAAAACAGGTTTCCCTGGAATGGACTGAGACATCTGGGGACTCTGGGAATGGTGGCACGACTCTGGAGTTCCTCTCACCTTTCCTGTGTAGAGCGCCTCCTCTTGAGATGCGACGGGAAAGCTGGGAATTCTTTCCCACCACGCAGGGAAAGGATCCCTCCTCTCGAGCTAGGAGGCGAAGACGGGGCTCCTCTGGATGTGTGCGGAACTCTCGTGCTTCCTCTCAAGTGGAGACGCATATGTCGGGGAAATTCTTGAGTTGCAGCAAGGGTTTCACGGACCCTTTGGAAGTTCCAGAGGTTAGGTGTGATTAGCCTCTTGAAGCCTCAGCGGAAATGGGCCTCATCTCGCCTGGAGGGGAGAACCTCCTGGATTTTCTCGAGTTGCGGAAGGTGCTCTCGACTTACGACGGGGACCTCAGGGACCCGCTCTGGTGGCCTCAGAAAGGCCAGTCCCCATGAAGAAGTTG
>NW_017207623.1:0-4324 GCF_001704415.2 Capra hircus | reverse complement strand
GAGCCCCCGAGCAACTCGCAAGGGAATGGCCTTTCCTGAGGCCACCAGAGCGGGTCCCTGAGTCCCCCGTCGTAAGTCGAGAGCACCTGCCCAACTCGAGAAAAATCCAAAGAGATTCTCCCCTCCAGGCGAGATGAGGCCCATTTCCGCATAGGCGTCTCGAGGCTATTCTCACCTAACCTCTGGAACTTCCAACGGGTTCTTCACACCCTTGCTGCAACTCAAGAAGTTCCCCGACATACCCGTCTCCACTCGAGACGAACACACGTGAGTCCCGCCTACATCCAGAGGAGCCCCGTTTCCGCCTCCTAGCTCGAGAGGCGATCCTTTCCCTGCGTGGTCGGGAAAGAATTCCCGGCATTTCCCGTCGCATCTCAAGAGCAGGCCCTCTCCACAGGAAAGGAGAGAGGAACTCCAGGGTCGTACCACCATTCCCAGAGTCCCCCAGATGTCTCAGTCCATTACAGGGAAACCTGTTTTCCCTGCACTGCGTCGACTTTCAAGACGAGGATTGACTCACACCACAGTGGCACGTGGGACAGCCCTGTGGGAAGCCTCGTGGGAAAGCCTCGTGGGAAAGCTCGAGGGAAAGCCACAGATCCCTTCATACACCAGAAGGGAAGCGTGACACTGCTCCTACAGCTCGGGAGGAAAGCGCACGTGCATGCCCCAATCGAGACGAGGACTGACTCCCCTGGGAGACTCCAGAAGTACCCCAAGATCCATGTCAGCACTTGAGAGGAATCCTCAGGTTCCGCACCCACTCCACACAATATCTTAGGCCCTGCATCGACGGGAGAGGAATCCCGAGAGGTCCCCGAGCATCTCGCATGGGGACTGGCCTTTCCTGAGGCCACCAGAGCGGGTCCCTGAGGTCCCCGTCGTAAGTCGAGAGCACCTGCCGCAACTCGAGAAAATCCAGGAGGTTCTCCCATCCAGGCGAGATGAGGCCCATTTTCGCTGAGGCGTCTTGAGGCTAATCACACCTACCTCTGGAACTTACAAAGGGTCTTTCACACCCTTGCTGCAACTCAAGAAGTTCCCCGACATAACCGTCTCCACTCGAGTGTAAGCACGAGAGTCCCGCCCACATCCAGAGGAGCCCCGTTTCCGCCTCCTAGCTCGAGAGGAGGGATCCTTTCCCTGCGTGGTCGGAAAGAATTCCCGGCATTTCCGTCGCATCTCAACAGGAGGCGCTCTCCACAGGAAAGGCGAGAGGAACTCCAGGGTCGTGCCACCAATCCCAGAGTCCTCCAGATGTCTCAGTCCATTCCAGGGAAACCTATTTTCCCAGCACTGCATCGACTTTCAAGCCGGATCGACTCACACCACGGTGGCACTGTGGGAAAGCCTCGTGGAAAGCCTCGTGGGAAAGCCTCATGGGAAAGCCTCGTGGGAAAGCCTCGAGGGAAAGCCACAGATCCCTTAATCCACGCGACGGGAAGCGTGACACTGCTGCTACAGCACGGGAGGAAAGCGCACGTGCATGCCCCTACTCGAGACGAGAACTGACTCCCCTGGGAGACTCCAGAAATACCCCACGATGCATGTCAGCCCTGGAGAGGAATCCTCAGGTTCCGGCCCCGACTCCACACAAGGTCTTAGGCCCTGGCATCGACGGGAGAGGAATAGCGACAGGACCTCTAGCAACTCACATGGGGACTGGCCTTTCCTGAGGTAACCAGAGGGTCCATGAGGTCCCGTCGTAAGTCGAGAGCACCTGCCGCAACTCGGTAAAATCCAGGAGGTTCTCCCCTGCAGGTGAGATGAGGCCCGTTTCCACTGATGTGTCTCGAGGCTAATCACACGTGAACTCTGGAACTTCTAAAGAGTCTTTCACAGTCATGCTGCAACTCAAGAAGTTCCCCGACATACCCGTCTCCACTCAAGAGGAAGCACGAGGGTCCCGGCCACATCCAGAGGAGCTCCGTTTCCGGCTCGTAGCTCGAGATGAGGGATCCTTTCCCTACTTGGTCGGGAAAGAATTCCCGGCATTCCCATCGCATCTCAAGAGGAGGCGCTCTCCAAAGGAAAGGGGAGAGGAACTGCAGGGTCGTGCCACCATTCCAGAGTCCCCGGATGTCACATTCCATTCCAGGGAAACCTGTTTTCCCTGCACTGCCTCGACATTCAAGCCGAGGATCGACTCACACCACGGTGGCACGTGGCACAGCCCTGTGGGAAGGCCTCGTGGAAAGCCTCGTGGGAAAGCCTCGAGGGAAAGACACAGATCCCTTGATCCACGCGAAGGGAAGCGTGACACTGCTGCTTCAGCTCGGGAGGAAATCGCACGTGCATGCCCCCACTCGAGACGAGGACTGCCTCCACTAGGGAGACTCCATTAGTACCCCAAGATCCATGTCAGCACTGGAGAGGAATCCTCAGGTTCCGGCACTGACTCCACACAAGGTCTTAGGCCCGGGCATCGACGGAGAGGAATCCGAGAGGCCCCCCCAAGCAACACGCATGGGACTGGCCTTTCCTGAGGCCACAAGAGCGGGTCCCTGAGGTCCCCGTCGTAAGTCGAGAGCACCTGCCGCAACTCGAGAAAATCCAGAAGGTTCTCCCCTCCAGGAGAGATGAGGCCCATTTCCGCTGAGACATCTCGAGGCTAATCACACCTAACCTCTGAAACTTCCAAAGGGTCCTTCACGTCCTTGCTGCAACTCAAGAAGTTCCCTGACATACCTGTCTCCACTCGAGAGGAAGCACGAGAGGCCTGCCCACATCCAGAGGAGCCCCGTTTCCGTCTCCTAGCTCGAGAGGAGGGATCCTTTCCCTGCGTTGTCAGGAAAGAATTCCCGGCGTTCCCATAGCGTCTCAAGAGGAGTCTCTCTCCACAGGAAAGGAGAGAGGAACTCCAGGGTGGTGCCACCATTCCCAGAGTCCCCCACATGTCTCAGTCCATTTCACGGAAACCTGCTTTCCCTGCATTAACTTGGCTCTCAAGCCGAGGATCGACTCACACAACGGTGGCATGTGGGACAGCCCTTTGGGAAAGCCTCGTGGGCCTCGTGGGAAAGACTCGAGGGAAAGCCCCTGATCCCTTACTCCACAAGAAGGGAAGCGAGATACTGCAGCTACAGCTCGGGAGGTAAGCGCATGTGCATGCGCCCACTCGAGACGAGGACTGACTCCCCTGGGGAGACTCCAGAAGTACCCAAGATCCATGTCAGCAAGGAGAGGAATCCTCAGGTTCCTGCACGACTCCACACAAGGCCTTAGGCCCCGGCATCGATAGGAGTGAAATCCCAAGAGGCCCCCGAGCCACTCGCATGGGGACTGGCCTTCCTGAGGCCACCAGAGCGAGTCCCTGAGGTCCCCGTCATAAGTCGAGAGAACCTGCCACAACTCGAGAAAATCCAGGAGGTTCTTCCCTCCAGACGAGATGAGCCCATTTCCACAGAGGCGACTCGAGGCTAATCACACCTAACCTCTGGACCTTCCAAAGGCCCTTCACACCCTTGCTGCAACTCAAGAAGTTCCCTGACATACCCGTCTCCACTCGAGAGGAAGCACGAGAGTCCCGCCCACATCCAGAGGAGCC
The DNA here is from genome assembly GCF_001704415.2 of Capra hircus. NCBI lineage: Eukaryota > Metazoa > Chordata > Mammalia > Artiodactyla > Bovidae > Capra > Capra hircus. The sequence continues at coordinate 777 of NW_017207623.1, read as the reverse complement.
CTGTTTCCGCCTCCTAGCTCGACAGGAGGGATCCTTTCCCTGCTGTGTTCGGAAATGAATTCCCGGCGTTTCCAATCGCATCTCAAGATGGGCGCTCTCCACAGGAAAGGCGAGAGGAACTCAAGGGTCGTGCCACCATTCCAGAGTCCCCCAGATGTCTCAGTCCATTCCAGGGAAACCTGTTTTCCCGCACTGCCTTGACTTTCTAGCGAGGATCGACTCACACCATGGTGGCACGTGGACAGCCCTGTGGGAAAGCCTCGTGGGAAAGCCCCGTGGAAAGCTCGTGGGAAAGGGAAAGCCACAGATCCCTTGATCCACAGGGAAGGAAGTGTGACACTGCTGCTACAGCTTCTGGAGGAAATCGCACGTGCATACCCCCACTCGAAGACTACGACTGACTCCCCTGGGGAGACTCCAGAAGTACCCAAGATCCATGTCAGCACTGGAGAGGAATCCTCAAGTTCCGGCACCGAATTCACACAAGGTCGTAGGCCCGGCATCGACGGAGAGGAATCCCGAGAGGCCCCTGAGCAACGCGCATGTGGACTGGCCTTTACTGAGTCCATCAGAGCGGGTCCCTGAGGTCCTCGTCATAAGTCGAGAGCACCTGCCCAACTCGAGAAAAAATCCAGGAGTTCTCCCCTCCAGGCAAGATGAGGCATTTCCGCTGAGCGTGTTGAGGCTAATCACAACCTAACCTCTGGGACTTCCAAAGGGTCCTTCACACAGTTGCTGCAACTCAAGAATTTCTCCGACATACCCGTCTGCACCTCG
>NW_017207622.1:0-4326 GCF_001704415.2 Capra hircus | reverse complement strand
ATCCAGGGGACTCTGGGAATGGTGGCACGACCCTGGAGTTCCTCTCACGTTTCCGGTGGAGAGCGCCTCCTCTTGAGATGCGACTGGAACGCCGGGAATTCTTTCGCCGACGCACGCAGGGAAAGGATCCTCCTCTCTCGGGCTAGGAGCTGGAATCGGGGATCCTCTGGATGTTGGCGGGACTCTCGTGCTTCCTCTCGAGTGCAGACGGGTATGTCGGGGAACTTCTAGAGTTGCAGCTAAGGGTGTGAAGGACCTTTGGAAGTTCCAGAGGTACGGTGTGATTAGCCTCGAGATACCTGAGCGGAAATAGGTCTCAGCTCGCCTGGAGGGAGAACCTCCTGGATTTTCTCGAGTTGGCAGGTGGTCTCGACTTACGACGGGGACCTCAGGGACCCGTCTGGTGGCCTCAGGAAAGGCCAGTCCCCATGCGAGTTGCTCTGGGGCCTCTCGGGATTCCTCTCCGTTGATGCAGGGGCCTAAGACTTTGTGTGGAGTCGGTGCCGGAACCTGAGGATTCCTCTCCAGTGCTGACATGGATCTTGGGGTACTTCTGGAGTCACCCCAGGGGTGTCAGTCCTCGTCTCGAGTGGGGCCATGCACGTGCGCTTTCCTCCAGTTTTTAGCAGCAGTGTCACGCTTCCCTTCGCATGGATCAAGGGATCTGTGGCTTTCCCTCCAGGCTTTCCCACGAGCTTTCCCACAGGGCTGCCCCACGTGCCACTGTGGTGTGAGTCGATCCTCGGCTTGAAAGTCGAGGCAGTGCAGGGAATACAGGTTCCCTGAAATGGACTGAGACATCTGGGGGACTCTAGGAATGGTGGCACGAACCTGGAGTTCCTCTCGCTTTTTCTCTGGAGAGCGCTTCCTCTTGAGTTGCGACGGGAACGCCGGGAATTCTTTCCCGACACGCATGGAAAGGATCAATCCTCTCGAGCTATGAGGCGGAAACAGGGCTCCTCTGGATGTGGGCGCGACTCTCGTGCTTCCTCTCGAGTGGAGACGGGTATGTCGGGGAACTTCTTGAGTTGCAGCAAGGGTGTGAAGGACCCTTTGGAAGTTCCAGAGTTTAGGTGTGATTAGCCTCGAGACGCCTCAGCGGAAATGGGCCTCATCTCGCCTGGAGGGGAGAACCTCCTGGATTTTCTCGAGTTGCGGCAGGTGCTCTCGACTTACGACGGGGACCTCAGGGACCCGCTCTGGTGGCCTCAGGAAAGGCCAGTCCCCTTGCGAGTTGCTCGGGGCCCTCTCCGGGTCTCTCGGATTCCTCTCCAGTCGATATCGGGGCCTAAGACCTTTGTGTGGAGTCGGTGCCAGACCTGAGGTTTCCTCTCCAGTTCTGACATGGATCTTGGGGTACTTCTGGAGTCTCCCCAGCGGAGTCAGTCCTCGTCTCGAGTGGGGGCATGCACGTGCGATTTCCTCCGAGCTGTAGCCGCAGTGTCTCCCTTTCCTTCACGTGGAACAAGGAATCTGTGGCATTCCCGCTTTCCCATAGGCTTTCCCACAGGGCTGTCCCACGTGCCACCGTGGTGTGAGTCTATCCTCGGCTTGAAAGTCAAAACAGTGCAGAGAAAACAGGTTTCCCTGGAATGGACTGAGACATCTGGGGGACTCTGGGAATGCTGGCATGACCCCGGAGTTCCTCTCGCCTTTCCTGTGGAGAGCGCCTCCTCTTGAGTTGCGACAGGAACTCCGGGAATTCTTTCTCGAGCACGCAGGGAAAGGATCCCTCCTCTCGAGCTAGGAGGTGGAAACGGGGCTCCTCTGGATGTGGTCGGGACTCTCGTGCTTCCTCTCGAGTGGAGACGGGTATGTCAGGGAACTTCTTGAGTTGCAGTAAAGGTGTGAAGGATCATTTGGAATTTCCATAGGTCAGGTGTGATTAGCCTCAGGACGCCTCAGGGAAATGGGCCTCATCTCGCCTGGAGGGTAGAACCTCCTGGATTTTCTCGAGTTGTGTCAGGTGCACTGGACTTACGACGGGGACCTCAGGGACGGCCCTGGTGGCATCGGTAAAGGAAATTTCCTTGCGAGTTACTCGGGGGCCTCTCGGGATTCCTCTACCGTCGATGCCGGGGCCTAAGACCTTGTGTGGAGTCGGTGCCAGGACCTGAGGATTCCTCTCCAGTGCTGACATGGATCTTTGGGTACTTCTGGAATCTCCCCAGGGAAGTCAATCGTCGTCTAGAGTTGGGGCATGCACGTGCCCTTTCCTCCCGAGCTGTAGCAGCAATGTCACGCTTCCCTTCGCATGAACAAGGGATCTGGGCATTCCCTCTAGGCTTTCCCACGAGGCTTTCCCAGGCTTTCCCACAGGGCTGTCCCACGTGTCACCGTGGTGCGAGACGATCCTCGGCTTGAAAGTCGAGGCAGTGCAGGGAAAACAGGTTTCCCTGGAATGGACTGAGACATCCAGGGGACTCTGGGAATGGTGGCACGACCCTGGAGTTCCTCTCGCCATTCCTGTGGAGCACGCCTCCTCTTGAGATGTGACGGGAACCGGGAATTCTATCCCGACCACGCAGGGAAAGGATCCTCCTCTCGAGCTAGGAGGCGGAAACGGGGCCCCTCTGGATGTGGGCGGGACTCTCTTGCTTCCTCTCGAGTGGAGACAGTATGTCGGGGAACTTCTTGAGTTGCAGCAAGGGTGTGAAGGACCCTTTGGAAGTTCCAGAGGTTAGGTGAATATCCTGGAGACGCCTCAGCGGAAATGGGCTCATCTCGCCTGGAGGGGAGAACCTCCTGGATTTTCTCGATTTGCGGCAGGTGCTCTCGACTTACACGGGGACCTCAGGGACCCGCTCTGGTGGCCTCAGGAAAACCAGTGCACCATGCGAGTTGCTCGGGGCCTCTCGGGATTCCTCTCACTTGGATGCTGGGGCCTAAGCCTTGTGTGGAGTCGGTGCCGGAACCTGAGTGTTCCTCTCCCTGCTGACATGGATCTTGGGGTACTTCTGCAGTCTCCCCAGGGGAGTCAGTCCTCGTCTCGAGTGGGGGCATGCACGTGCGCTCTCCTCCGAGCAGTAGCTGCAGTGTAGCGCTGCCGTTCGCGTGGATCAAGGGATCGTGGCTTTCCCTCGAGGCTTTCCCAGGAGGCTTTCCCACGAAGCTTTCCCTCAGGGCTGTCCCACGTGCCACCGTGTTGTGTTAGTTGATCCTCGGCTTGATTGTCGAGGCAGTGCAGGGAAAACAGGTTTCCCTGGAATGGACTGAGACATCTGGGGGACTCTGGGAATGGTGGCACGACCTGGAGTTCCTCTCGCCTTTCCTGTAGAGAGCGCTCCTCTTGAGTAGCGACGGGAACGCCGGGATTTCTTTCCCCCCACGCAGGGAAAGGATTCTCCTCTCGAGCTAGGAGCCAGAAATGGGGCTCCTCTGGTTGTGGGAGGGACTCTCGTGCTTCCTCTCGAATGAAGACGGGAATGTCGGGGAACTTCTTGAGTTGCAGCAAGGCTGTGAGGGACCTTTTGGAAGTTCCAGATCTTTGATGTAATTAGCCTCGACGCCTCAGCGGAAATGGGCCTCATCTCGCCTGGAGGGGGAGAACCTCCTGTACTTCCTCGAGCTGCGACAGGTGCTCTCGACTTACGTCGGGGTCCTCAGGGACCCGCTCTGGTGGCCTCAGGAAAGGCCAGTCCATGCGAGTTGCTCGGGGGCCTCTCGGATTCCTCTCCCGTAGATGCCGGGGCCTAAGACCTTGTGTGGAGTCGGTGCCGGAATCTGAGGATTCCTCTCCAGTGCTCACATGGATCTTGGGGTACTTCTGGAGTCTCCCCAGGGGAGTCAGACCTTGTCTCGAGTGGGGGCATGCACGTGCGCTTTCCTCCGAGGTGTAGCAGCAGTGTCACGCTTCCCTTCGCGTGGATCAAGGGATCTGTGGCTTTTCCTTGAAGCTTTCACAGGAGGTTTTCCCACGAAGTTTTCCCACAGGGCTGTCCCACGTGCCCACCGTGGTGTGAGTCGATCCTCGGCTTGAAAGTCGAGGCAGTGCAGGGAAAACAGGTTTCCCTGGAATGGACTGAGACATCTGGGGGACTCTGGGAATGGTGGCACGACCCTGGAGTTCCTCTCGCCTTTCCTGTGGAGAGCGCCTCCTCCTGAGATGAGACGGGAACACGCGGGAATTCTTTCCCGACCACGCAGGGAGAATTATCCCTCCTCTCGAGCCTAGGATGGCGGAATCTGGGCTCCTCTGGATGTGGGCGGGACTTTCGTGCTTCCTCTCCAGTGGAGACGGCTATTGTCGGGGAAATTTCTTGAGTTGCAGTAAGGGCGAGAAGGACCCTTTGGAAGTTCCAGATGTTAGATTTGATTAGCCTCAGA
>NW_017207621.1:0-4326 GCF_001704415.2 Capra hircus | reverse complement strand
ACTTGCGAGTTGCTAAGGGGCCTCTCGGGATTCCTCTGCCGTCGATGACGGGCCTAAGACCTTGTTTGGAGTCGGTGCCCGAACCTGAGGTTTCCTCTCCAGTGCCTAACATGGATCTTGCGGGTACTACTGGAGTCTCCACAGGGGAGTCATCTTCGTCTCCAATGGGGCATGCACGTGCGCTTTTCTTCCGAGCATTAGGAGCAGAGTCAATTTTCCCGTTGGGTTGATCAAGGGTTTCTTGTTTTCCCTCGAGGCTTTCCCACGAGGCTTTCCCACAGGCTGTCCCACGTGCCACCATCGTGTGTTGTCGGTCCCCCGTGAACGTCGAGGCAGTGCAGGGTAAACAAGTTCTCTGGAAAGGACTGAGACATCTGGGGGACTCTTGGAATGGTGGAACGACCCTGGAGTTCCTCTCACCTTTCTTGTGGAGCGTGCCTCCTCTTGAGATGCGACAGGTACGACAGGAATTCTTTCCCGGCCAATCAGGGAAAGGATCCCTCACATTGAGCTAGGAGGGGGAATGGGGCTCCTCTGGATGTGGTGGTACCCTGGTGATTCCTATGAGTGGCGACGGGTCTCTCGTGGAACTTCTTGAGTTGCAGCTATGGTGTGAAGGACCCTTTGGAAGTTCCAGAGGTTAGGTGTGATTAGCCTCGAGACGTCTCAGTGGAAATGGGCTTCATCTCGCCTGAAGGGGAGAATCTCCTTCATTTTCTCGAGTTGTGCAGGTGCTCTCGACTTACGACGACGGGACCTCAGGGACCCGTTCTGTTGGCCTTAGGAAAGACCAGTTCCCATGTGAGTTGCTAGAGGGCCTCTCGGGATTCCTCACCGGTAGATGCCGGGGCCAAGACCTGTGTGGAGTGGGGCCAGAACCTGAGTATTCCTCTCCAGTGCTGACATGTTTTTGGGATACTTCTGAAGTCTCCCAAGGGGAATCAGTCCTCGTCTCGAGGGGGCATGCGCATGCCCCTTCCTCCCGAGCTGTAGCAGCAGGTCATGCTTCCCGTCGCGTGGATCAATGGATCTGTGGCTTTTCCTCTAGGCTTTTCCTAGAGGCTTTCCCACGAGGCTTTCCCACAGGGCTGTCCCCCGTGCCACCGTGGTGTGAGGCGATCCTCGGCATGAAAGTTTAGGCACTCTGTAAAAACAAGATCCTCTGGAATGGACTGAGACATCTGGGGACGCTTGAAATGGTGGCACGACCATGGAGTTCCTCTCTCCCTTCCTGTGGAGAGCGCCTCCACCTGAGATGCGACGGAATGCCGGAAGTTCTTTCCCGACCAAGCAGGGAAAGGATCCCTCATCTCTAGCTAGGAGGATGAAACGGGGCTACTCTGGATGTGGGCAGGACCCTCGTGTTTCCTCTCGAGTGGAGATGGGAATGTCGGGGAACTTCTTGAGTTGCAGCAAGGGTGTGAAGGACCCTTTGGAAGTTCCAGAGATTAGATGTAATTAGCCTCGAGACACCTCATTGAAATGGGCCTCATCTCGCCTGGAGGGGAGAACCTCCTGGATTTTCTCGAGTTGCGGCAGGTGCTCCCGACTTACGACGGGACGTCAGGGACCCGCTCTGGTGGCTTCATCAAAGGCCAGTCCCCATGCCAGATGCTGGGGGGCTTCTCTTGATAACTCTCCTGTTGATGCCCGGGCCGAACAACTTGTGTGGTTCGGGGCCGGAACCTGAGGTTTCCTCTGCAGTGCTGACATGGATATTGGGGTTCTTCTGGAGTCTCCCCTGGAGAGTCAATCCTCCTCTCAAGTGAGGGCACGCACGTGTGCTTTCCTCCCGAGCTGTAGCAGCAGGGTCACGCTTCCCGTCGTGTGGATCAAGGGATCTGTGGCTTTCCCTGGAGGCTTTCCCACGAGGCTTTCTCACAGGGCTTTCCTCGTGCCACCGTGGTGTGAGTTGATCCTCAGCGTGAAAGTCGAGGCAGTGCAGGAAAACAGGTTCCTCTGGATTGGACTGATGCTGGGAGCCAGTATGAGGACTCCCGTCCGTGATAACGTCATGAGGAAGAAAGCTGACATAGGCATGGTGTGTTCAGACTTCAGGGACCCCTCTGGAAGTTCCTACGCACATACCCCAACAAAAATCTGCCGGCTTTTTTGCTCTGCTTTTCCACTCTTCTGACATTTTCTGGAAAAAGTCAATTCAGGGCTTTAGTCTTCAGCATTTGAAAGAGTGTTTCAATCCAAAAACCCCTCTGAATGCTTTCTAGCCTGCCTGCAGGACTCGTACAGCTGGGCATGTGATTGTTTGAGGCCTCCTTTCCCCAGGAGGCACAGGAAGCTTAAAGCATCCTAGGAATGTAGGGCATCCGAGGAGTCAAAATCTTTATAATAGGACTGATTAAAAGTTTCATTTTTTGGGTCAATGCTTGCCTGCTAAATTTTCATATCCTTTATTTTTAGATAGAGTTGGTATAAAAAAAACAAGTAGTAGACCTGGTATTAGGAACATTAGATCTTTGAGTTAAGTACCTTCTTTGTTTATAACCCACTGCACCTTTGTTTTATAGAGATGTAACTTTAATGCTTTAAGGAAATGCAGATTAAAGAAAAACACTTCAGAGAAACAAAATTAACATTCATTAAGGAAGAGAGCCAAAAAGTGTTTAACAAGCCTCTTGGCCAGAAGATAATGTAAATCACCAGAGACCTTTTGTATACAAAATGATGTACAGAAAGAGTCTGGGGTGCAAACGCTACATAATTTTGTGTTACCCATTGAACTCCATGTTTTATCAAAAGTATAAAAGGCTTTATGAACAATAAAGGATGGGGCCAGTTTCTCGGACCAGTTTCTCGAACTAGTCTCTCGCCTGGTTTCTTGAGACTCAGGCTCCCCCGTGTCTTTTTCTCTTTTCTTCTTCTCTCCCTTTCCTCTCTCTGCTTTTTACTTTAACTTCAGGCTGAATCTCCACCAGGGCGCGGAGGCTCGCCAGGTCTACTTACTTGCCTGGCTGTTAAGACCTGCACGAAAGGGAGCTTAAGGTGAGGGCACCCTTAGATATTCAAGCAGGGCTGGTGGCCCAACGTAGATGGTGAAAATTCTTTGTCTGGAATTTTTATTGGCCTTCCACGTAAACCAAGATATTCAGCCCTTTTCCTCAGTTAATCTTCTTACTACACTATAATTCTTAATCTAATCTACATTAATAATAAAAAAGACTTTCCACGACAACGCCGTCCATCCGTCGAATTTCCCTGGATCCAGCGGGGCTGGACCCCGGCAGACTGAGATATCTGGGGACTCTTGGAATGGTGGCATGACCCTGGAGTTCCTCCGCCTTTCCTGTGGAGAGCGCCTCCTCATGAGATGCGACGGGAACACCGGGGAATTCTTTCCCGAACATGCAGGGAAAGGATACCTGACCTCGAGGTATGAGGCGGAAACGGGGCTCCTCTGGATGTGGGCGGGATTCTCGTGCTTCCTCTCGAGTGGAGTCAGGTATGTCGGGGAACTTCTTGAGTTGCAGCAAGGGTGTGAAGGACCCTTTGGAAGTTCCAGATGTTAGGTATGTTAGCCTCGAGACGCCTCAGAGGAAAAGGGCCTCATCTCGCCTGAGGGGAGAACCTCCTGGATTTTCTCGAGTTGCGGCAGGTGCTCCTTGACTTACTACGGGGACCTCAGGGAACCGCTCTGGTGGCCTCAGGAAAGGCCAGTCCCCATGCGAGTTTGCTCTGGGCCTCTCGGGATTCCTCTCCCGTCGATGCCGGGCCTAAAGACCCTGTGTGGAGTCGGTGCCGGAACTGAGGTTTCCTCTCCAGTGCTGACATGGATCTTGGGGTACTTCTGAAGTCTCCCCAGGGGAGTTAGTCGTCGTCTTGTGTGGGGGCATGAACGTGCCTTTCCTCCGAGCTGTTAGCCAGCAGTGCAACGCTTCCCTTCGCGTGGATCAAGGGATCTGTGGCTTTCCCTCGTGGCTTTCCCACGAGGCTTTCCCACAGTGCTGTCCCACGTGCCATCGTGGTGTGAGTCGATCCTCGGCTAGAAATTCGAGGCAGTGCAGGGAAATCAGGTTTCCCTGAAATGGACTAAGACATCTGGGGGACTCTGGGAATGGTGGCACGACCCTGGAGTTCCTCTCGCCTTTCCTGTGGAGAGCACCTCCTCTTGAGATGCGACAGGAACGCCCGGAATTCTTTCCCGACCACGCAGGAAAGGATCCCTCCTCTCGAGCTAGGAGGCGGAAACGGGGCTCCTCTGGATGTGGCGGGTCTCTGGTGCTTCCTCTCGAGTGGAGACGGGTATGTCGGGGAACTTCTTGAGTTGCAGCAAGGGTGTGAAGGGTCCTTGCAAGTTCAAAGGTTAGTGGT
>NW_017207620.1:0-4327 GCF_001704415.2 Capra hircus | reverse complement strand
GTTCCAGGACATACCCGTCTCTACTCGAGAGGAAGCACGAGAGTCCCGCCCACATCTAGAGGAGTCCGTTTCCGCCTCCTAGCTCGAGAGGAGGGATCCTTTCCCTGCGTGGTCGGGGAAGAATTTCCCGCGGTTTCCGTCGCATCTCAAGAGAGGCGCTCTCCACAGGAAAAAGGCGAGAGGAACTCCAGGGTCGTGCCACATTCCAGAGTCCCCCAGATGTCTCAGTCCATTCCAGGGAAAACTGTTTTCCCTGCACTGCGCGACTTTCAAGACGAGGATCGACTCACACCACGGTGGCACGTGGGACAGCCCTGTGGGAAAGCCTCGTGGGAAAGCCTCGAGGAAAGCCACAGATTCCAGATCCACGAGAAGGAAAGGGTGACACTGCTGCTACAGCTCGGGAGGAAAGCGCACGTGCATGCCCCCACTCGAGACGAGGACTGACTCCACTGGGGAGACTCCAGAACTACCCGAGATCCACGTAAGCACTGGAGAGGAATCCTCAGGTTCCGGCACTGGCTCTACACAAGATCTTAGGTCCCGGCATCGACGGAAGAGGAATCCCGAGAGGCCCCGAGCAACTCGCATGGGACTGGCCTTTCCTGGGGCCACCAGTGCGGGTCCCTGAGGTCCCCGTAGTAAGACGAGAGCACCTGCCGCAACTCGAGAAAATCCAGGAGGTTCTCCCCTCCAGGCGGAGATGAGGCCCATTTCTGCTGAGGCTTCTCGAGGCTATTCACACCTAACCTTTGGAACTTCCAACGTGTCCTTCACACCTTTGCTGCAACTCAAGAAGTTCCCCCGACATACCCGTCTCCACTCGAGAGGAAACACGAGAGTCCCGCCCACATCCAGAGGAGCCCGATTTCCGCCTCCTAGCTCGAGAGGAGGATCCTTTCACTGCGTGGTCGGGAAAGAATTTCCGGCGTTCCCGTCGCATCTGAAGAGCAGGGGCTCTCCACAGGAAAGGCGAGAGGAACTCCAGAGTCGTGCCACCATTCCAGAGTCCCCAGATGTCTCAGTCCATTCCAGGGAAATCTGTTTTCCCTGCACTGCCTCAACTTTCAAGCCGAGGATCGACTCACACCACGGTGGCACGTGGGACAGCCCTGTGGGAAAGCCTCGTGGGAAAGCCTGGTGGGAAAGCCTCGAGGGAAAGCCACAGATCCCTTGATCACGCGAAGGAAGCGCGACACTGCTGCTACAGCTCGGGAGGAAAGCGCACGTGCCTGCCCCTACTCGAGAAAAGGACTGACTCCCCTGGGCAGACTCCAGAAGTTCCCCAAGATCCATGTAAGCACTGGATAATCCTCAGGTTCCGGCACTGGAGAGGAATCCTCAGGTTCCGGCACTGACTCCACAAGGTCTTACGCCCAGCACGACGGGAGAGGCATCCCAAGAGAACCCCGAGCAACTCCCATGGGGACTGGCCTTTCATGAGGCCACCAGAGAGCGGGTCCCCTGAGGTCCCCGTCGTAAGTCGAGAGCACCTGCCACAACTCGAGAAAATCCAGGAGGTACACCCCTCCAGGCAGATGAGGCCCATTTCCGTGGAGGCTTCGCGAGGCTAATAACACCTAACATCTGGAACTTCCAAAGGTCCTTCACACCCATGCTGCAACTCAAGAAGTTCCCCGACATACCCGTCTCACTCGAGAGGAAGCACGAGAGTCTCGCCCACATGCAGAGAGCCCCTTTCCGCCTCCTAGCTCGAGAGGAGGTATCCTTGCCCTGCGTGTGGTCGGGAAAGAAAATCCCGGCTTTGCCGTCGCATCTCAAGAGGAGGCGCTCTCCACAGGAAAGGCGAGAGGAACTCCAGGGTCGTGCCACCATTCCCAGAGTCCCCCAGATATCTCAGTCCTTTCCAGGGAAACCTGTTTTCCCTGCACTGCCTCGGCTTTCACGCTGAGCATCGACTCACACCACGGTGGCACGTGGGACAGCCCTGTGGGAAAGCCCATCGGGCCTCCGTGGGAAAGCCTCGAGGGAAAGCCACAGATCCCTTGATGCCACTGCGAAGGGAAGTGTCGACACTGCTGCTACAGACTCGGGAGGAAAGCGCACGTGCTTGCCCCACTGCAAGACGAGGACTGACTCCCCTGGGGAGACTCCAGAAGTACCCAAGATCCATGTCAGCACTGGAGAGGAATCCTCAGGTTCCGGCACCGACTCCACACAAGGTCTTAGGCCCCGGCATCGACGGGAGAGGAATCCCGAGAGGCCCCCGAGTCAACTCGCATGGGACTGGCCTTCCTGAGGCCACCAGAGCGGGTCCCTGAGGTCCCCGTCGTAAAGTCGAGAGCACCTGCCGCAACTCGAGAAAATCCAGGAGGTTCTACCCTCCAGGCGAGATGAGGCCCATTTCCGCTGAGGCGTCTCGAGGCTTAATCACACTAACCATCTGGAACTTCCAAAGGGTCCTTCACACCCTTGCTGGCAACTCAAGAAGTTCCCCGACAACCCGTCTCCACTCGAGAAGGAAGCACGAGAGTCCCGCCCACATCCAGAGGAGACCCCGTTTCCGACCTCCTAACTCGAGAGGAGGGATCCTTTCCCTGCGTGGTGGGGAAAGAATTCCCCGCGTTCCCGTCGCATCTCAAGAGGAGGCGCTCTCCATCAGGAAAGGCGAGAGGAACTCCAGGGTCGTGCCACCATTCCCAGAGTCCCCCAGATGTCTCAGTCCATTCCAGGGAAACCAGTTTTCCCTGCACTGCCTCGACGTTTGAAGCCGAGGATCCACTCACACCACGGTGGCACGTGGGACAGCCTGTGGGAAAGCCTCGTGGGAAAGCCTCGTGGGGAAAGGCTCAAGGGAAAGCCACAGATCCCTTGATCCACGGGAAGGGAAGCGCGACACTGCTGCTACAGTTCGGGGATAAAAGCGCACTGAATGCCCCCAACTCGAGACGAGGACTGACTCCCCTGGGAGACTCCAGAAGTACCCCAAGATCCATGTCAGCACTGGAGAGGAATCCTCAGGTTCAGGCACCGACTCCACACAAGGTCTTAGGCCCCGGTATCGACGGAGAGGAATCCCGAGAGGCCCCCGAGCAACTCGCATGGGGACTGGCCTTTCCTGAGGCCACCAGAACGGGGTCCCTGAGGTCCCCGTCGTAAGTCGAGAGCACCTGCCGCAACTCGAGAAAATCCAGGAGGTTCTCCCCTCCAGGCGAGTTGAGGCCCATTTCCGCTGAGGCGTCTTGAGGCTAAACACATCTAACATCTGGAACTTCCAAAGGGTCCTTCAACCCTTGCTGCAACTCAAGAAGTTCCCCGACATACTTTCTCCACTCGAGAGGAAGCACGAGAGTCCCGGCACATTCAGAGGAGCCCCGTTTCTGCCTCCTAGCTCGAGAGGAGGGATCCTTTCCCTGCGTGGTCGGGAAAGAATTCCCGGTGTTCCCGTCGCATCTCAAGAGGAGGCGCTCTCCACAGGAAAGGCGAGAGGAACTCCAGGGTCGTGCCACCATTCCCAGAGTCCCCCAGATATCTCAGTCCATTCCACGGAAAACTGTTTTCCCTGCACTGCGTCCAATTTCAAGCCGAGGATCGACTCACAAAATGGTGGCACGTGGGACAGCCCTGTGGGAAAGCCTCATCGGAAAGCCTCCTGGGATAGCCTCGCGGGAAAGCCACAGATCCCATTGATGCACGTCGAAGGAAAGCGTGACACTGCAGCTACAGCTCAGGAGGAAATCGCACGTGCATGCCCTCACTCAAGACGAGGACTGACTCCCCTGGGGAGACTCCAGAAGTACCCCAAGATCCATGTCAGCACTGGAGAGGAATCCTCAGGTTCCGCACCGACTCACACAAGATCTTAGGCCCCGCATCACCGGTAGGATCTCGAGAGGCCCCTGAGCAACTCGCATGCGGACTGGCCTTTCCTGAGGCCACCAGAGCGGGTCCCTGAGTCCCTGTCGTAAGTCGAGAGCACCTGCCGAAACTCGAGAAAATGCAGGAGGTTCTACCCTCCAGGCGAGATGAGGCCCATTTCCGCTGAGCGTCTGGAGGCTAATCACATCTAACCTGGAACTTCCAAAGGTCCTTCACACCCTTGCTGCAACTCAAGAAGTTCCCCGACATACCCGTCTCCACTCGAAAGAAGCACGAGAGTCCCGCCCACATCCAGAGGAGACCCCGTTTCCGACTCCTAGCTCGAGAGGAGGGATCCTTTCCCTGCGTGGTGGGGAAAGAATTCCCCGCGTTCCCGTCGCATCTCAAGAGGAGGCCGCTCTCCATCAGGAAAGGCGAGAGGAACTCCAGGGTCGTGTGCCACCATTCCCAGAGTCCCCCAGATGTTCAGTCCATTCCAGGGAACTTT
>NW_017207619.1:0-4327 GCF_001704415.2 Capra hircus | reverse complement strand
ATCCTTCACCCCCTTGCTGCAACTCTAAGAAGTAATACCCGTCTCCACTCGAGAGGAATGAGGAGAGTCCCTCCCTCATCCAGAGGAGCCCGTTTCCGCCTCCTAGTTCGTGAGCTGGGATCCTTTCCCTGCGTGGTCGGGAAGAATTCCCGGCGTTCCGTCGCATCTCAAGAGGAGGGGCTCTCCACAGGAAGGGGCGAGAGGTAATCCAGGGTCGTGCCACCATTCCAGAGTCCCCAGATGTCTCAGTCCATTCCAGGGAAAACCTGTTTTCCCTGAACTGCCAACGACTTTCAAGCCGAGGATCGACTCACACCACGGTGGCTTGTGGGCAAGCCTGTGGAAAGCCTCGTGGGCAAAGCCTCGAGGGAAAGCCACAGATCCCTTGATCAAGCGAAGGGAAGCGTGACACTGCTGCTACAGCTCGGGAGGAAAGCGCAAGTGCAAGCCCCACTCGAGACGAGGACTGACTCCCTGGGGAGACTCCAGAAATATCGAAGATCCATGTCAGCACGGAGAGGAATCCTCAGGTTCCGACAGCGACTCCACACAAGATCTTAGGCCCCGGCATCGACGGGAGATGAAATCCCGAGAGACCCCGAGCAACTCGCTGGGGACTGGCCTTTCCTGAGGCCACCAGAGCGGGTCCCTGAGGTCCCCGTCGTGTTGAGAGCACTGCGCAACTCGAGAAAATCCAGGAGGTTCTCCCCTCAGGCGAGATGAGGCCGATTTTTCGCTGAGGCATCTCGAGGCTAATCACACCTAACCTCTGGAACTTAAAAGGGTCCTTCACACCCTTGCTGGCAACTCAAGAAGTTCCCCGACATACCCGTCTCCACTCGAGAGGAAGCACGAGAGTCCCGCCCACATCCAGAGGAGCCCTGTTTCCGCCTCCTAGCTCGAGAGGAGGGATCGTTTCCCTGCGTGGTCGGGAAAGAATTCCCGGGTTCCCGTCGCATCTCAAGAGGAGGCGCTCTCCACAGGAAAGGCGAGAGGAACTCCAGGTCGTGCCACATTCCTGAGTCCCCCAGATGTCTGAGTCCATTCCAGGGAAATCTGTTTTCCCTTCACTGCCTCGACTTTAAAGCCAAGGATCGACTCACACCACAGTGGCACGTGGGGACAGCCCTGTGGGAAAGCCTCGTGGGAAAGCTCGTGGAAAGCCTCGAGGGAAAGCCACAGATCCCTTGATCCACGCGTAGGGAAGCGTGACACTGCTGCTACAGCTCGGGAGGAAAGCGCACGTGCATGCCCCACTCGAGAGAGGACTGACTCCCTGGGGAGACTCCAGAAGTACCCCAAGATCCATGTCAGCACTGCAGAGGAAACCTCAGGTTCCGGCACTGACTCCACACAAGGTCTTAGGCCCCGGCATCGACGGGAGAGGAATCCCGAGAGGCCCCGAGAAATTCGCATGGGGAGTGGCCTTTTCTGAGGCCCCAGAGCGGTCGTTGAGGTCACCGTCGTAAGTCGACAGCAACTGCCCTATCTCGAGAAAATCCAGGAGGTAGTCCCTCCAGGCGAGATGAGGCCCATTTCCGCTGAGGCGACTGGAAGCTAATCACCCCTAATCTCTGGAACTTCCAAAGGGTCCTTCACAGCCTTGCTGCAACTCAAGAAGTTCCCGACATACCCGTTTCCACTCAAGAGGAAGCACGAAGAGTCCCGCCCTACATCCAGAGGGGCCCCGTTTCCGCCTCCTAGCTCGAGAGGAGGGATCCTTTCCTTTCAGTTGGTCGGCCAAAAAATTCCCGGCGTTCCCGTCGCATCTCAGGAGGAGGCGCTCTCCACAGGAAAGGCCGAGAGGAAATCCAGGGTCGTGCCACCATTCCAGAGTCCCCAAGATGTCTCAGCTCATTCCAGGGAAACCTGTTTTCCCTGCCACTGCCTCGACATTTCAAGCCGTGGTATCGACTCACATCACGGTGGACGTGGACAACCATGTGGGAAAGCCTCGTGGGGAAAGCCTCGTGTGAAAGCCTCCAGGGGAAAGCCACAGATCCCTTGATCCGACCGGGAAGGGAATGTGACACTGCTGCTACAGCTCGGGAGGAAAGCGCACGTGCATGCCACCAATCGGGACGAGGACTGACTCCCCTGCGGACACTCCAGAAGTACCTCAAGGTCCATGTCAGCACTGGAGAGGAATCCTCAGGTTCCGGCACAGACTCCACACAAGGTCTTAGGCCCCGGCATCGACGGGGAAAGGAATACCGAGAGGCACCCCGAACAACTCGCATGGGGACTGGCCTTTCCTGAGGCCAACCAGAGCGGGTCCCTGAGGTCCCCATCGTAAGTTGAGAGCACCTGCCGCAACTCGAGAAAATCCAGGAGGTTCTCCCCTCCAGGCGAGATGAGGCCCATTTCCGCTGGAGGCGTCTCGAGGCTAATCACACCTAACTCTGGAACTTACAAAGGGTCCTTTCACACCCTTGCTGCAAACTCAAGAAGTTCCCCGACATACCCGTCTCCACTCGAGGGGAAACACGAGAGTCCCGCCCTCATCCAGAGAAGCCCTGTTTCCGCCTCCTAGCTCGAGAGGAGGGATCCTTTCCCTGCCGTGGTCGGGAAAGAATTCCCGGCGTTCCTGTCGCATCTCAAGAAGAGGCGCTCTCCACAGGAAAGGCGAGAGGAACTCCAGGGTCGTGCCACCATTCCCAGAGTCCCCCAGATGTCTCAGTCCATTCCAGGGATACCTGTTTTTCCTGCACTGCCTAGACTTTCAAGCCGAGGATCGACTCACACCACGGTGGCACGTGGGACAGCCCTGCGGGAGAGCCTTGCGGGAAAGCCTCGTGGGAAAGCCTCGAGGGAAAGCCACAGATCCCTTGATCCAAGCGAAGGGAAGCGTGACACTGCTGCTACAGCTCGGGAGGAAAGCGCAAGTGCAAGCCCCCACTCGAGACGAGGACTGACTCCCCTGGGAGACTCCAGAAATATCCGAAGATCCATGTCAGCACCGGAGAGGAATCCTCAGGTTCCGACAGCGACTCCACACAAGATCTTAGGCCCCGGCATCGACGGGAGATGAATCCCGAGATGACCCCGAGCAACTCGCTGGGGACTGGCCTTTCCTGAGGCCACCAGAGCGGGTCCCTGAGGTCCCCGTCGTAAGTTGAGAGCACCTGCCACAACTCGAGAAAATCCAGGAGGTTCTCCCGTCAGGCGAGATGAGGCCGATTTTCGCTGAGGCATCTCGAGGCTAATCACACCTAAACTCTGGAACTTAAAAAGGGTCCTTCACACCCTAGCTGCAACTCAAGAAGTTCCCCGACATACCCGTCTCCAGTCGAGAGGAATCACGAGAGTCCCTCCCTCATCCAGAGGAGCGCCGTTTCCGCCTCCTAGCTCGAGAGGAGGGATCTTTCCCTGCGTGGTCGGCAAAGAATTCCCGGCGTTCCCGTCGCATCTCAAGAGGAGGCGCTCTCCACAGGAAAGGCGAGAGGAACTCCAGGGTCGTGCCACCATTCCCAGAGTCCCCAGATGTTCAGTCCATTCCAGGGAAATCTGTTTTCCCTGCACTGCCTCGATTTCAAGCCGAGGATCAACTCACACCACAGTGGCACGTGGGACAGCCCTGTGGGAAAGCCTCGTGCGAAAGCCACAGATCCCTTGATCCTCGCGAAGGGAAGCGTGACACTGCTGCTACAGCTCGGGAGGAAAGCGCACATCCATGCCCCCACTCGAGACGAGGACTGACTCCCCTGGGGAGACTCCAGAAGTACCCCAAGATCCATGTCAGCACTGGAGAGGAATCCTCAGGTTCCGGCACCGACTATACACAAGGTCTTAGGCACCGGCATCGACGAGAGAGGAATCCCGAGAGGCCCCATGCAACTCGCATGGGGACTGGCCTTTCCTGAGGCGACCAGAGCGGGTCCCTGAGGTCCCCGTCGTAAGTCGAGAGCACCTGCCACAACTCGAGAAAATCCAGGAGGTTCTCCCCTCCAGGCGAGATGAGGCCCATTTCGGCTGAGACAACTAGGGGCTAATCAGACTTAAACTCTGGAACTTCCAAAGGGTCCTTCACACCTTGCTGCAACTCAAGAAGTTCCCCGACATACCCGTCTCCACTCAAGGAACCCGAGCGTCCGCCCGTATCCAGAGGGCCCCGTTTCCGCCTGCTAGCTCGAGAGGAGGGATCCTTTCCCTGCGTGGTCCTGAAAGAATTCCGCGAGAGGAGGGATCCTTTCCCTGCGTGTTCAGGAAAGAATTCCCGGCGTTCCGTCGCATCTCAAGAAGGAGGCGCTCTCCACAGGAAACCGAGAGGGAACTCCAGGCTCGTGCCACCATTCCCTGAGTCCCCCAGATGTCTCAGTCCATTCCA
>NW_017207618.1:0-4329 GCF_001704415.2 Capra hircus | reverse complement strand
CACTTCCGCTATCAGCTAGGAATGTCTTTGCAAGGATCACAAAGGGAAGGGGAGATACACGGCCCTGCCTCTGGACCTCCGGTGCTCTGAGCAAATCTGGAGGTCTCCCGTTGTGTAAGAACCTGTTCCTTTCCAAAGAGAGGCTTGCAAACACATGCTGGATTGTTGCCTCTTCTTCCCTGAGGGAGGCTCTCTTTCCCGCATCCTGGGAACACCCCTCTCCAAGTGCTGGAAAAGCTCTTCTTGGAGTTTCTTTCTTAAAGTCAGTTATCCCTGAGCTTGGGGCCATAGGGAATAGCACCAAACTAACAGGGAAAGGCAGGCAACGTCCACTTATCTCTTCCATCCGCTTTGCTCTGGAGGAGAGCTCTAATGAGCCTATGTCTGTTAGGAAAATTCTTGGCTTTGATGGGAACACACCCGGTGTGTGAACCCGCATACCCGACCTAGGGCCACAGGGCACCTGTTTCACTCGAGTGAGCCCCGAAGTGGTGCAGCTTAGCAAGAGCCTGAAAATCCATTCAATTGCTGTTTTTGTACCTCTGACAGAGCGAGCTTTGCTGCACCCTTTGGCAGTGTGGAGGGAAGAGGACACAACCCCCTCCCCAAGGGGACATGTGGCCTCCTTCGAAAGGAAAGGCCCTTTGAGGAGCTGAGGCTAGGAAGGCACACAGTCGTGTCGAACACACTCCCACTGCTTGCCTCTTCAGGGCCAGTAGCGCTATCAGCTAGGAATGTCTTTGCAAGTATCGTAGTGGGAAGGGGAGATACATGGCCCTGCCTCTGCAACTTCGGTCCTCTGAGCAGATCTGGAGGTCTTGAGTTGTATAAGCAAACCTGTTCCTTCCAAATAGAGGCTTGCAAACACACACCAGGTGGCTGCCCCTTCTTTCCTGAAGAAGGCTCGCTTTCCCTGCATGCTGTGAACTCCCTGTCCCAGCCTCCAGGAATAGCACTTTTTGCAGTTCCTTTCTTAGGGGCAGTTATCCCTGAGTATGGGGCCATAGGGAGTAGCACCACACACACATGGAAAGGCAGAGCCACCTCCACACATCTCTTCCATCCCCGTTACTCTGGAGGAGAGCTCTAGGGAGCCTAGGTCTGTCAGGAAATTCTTGGCTTTGATGGCAACACACCCAGTGTGTGAACCTGCATACCCGACCTAGGGCCCACAGGGCACCTGTTACACTCGAGTGGGCGCTGAAGCAGTGCAGCCTAGCAAGAGCTTGAAAATCCATCCAATTGCTGTTTTTGTACCTCTGACAGAGCGAGCTTTGCTGCATGTTTTGGCAGTGTGGAGGGAAGAGGGCACAACCCCTCCCCAAGGGGACATGGGGCCTACTTTGAGAAGAAAGGCCCTTTGAGGAGTTGAGGCCAGGAAGGTACACAATCATGTCAAACACACTCCCGCTGCCTGCTTCTTCATGGGTACTCCCCGCTATCAGCTAGGAATGTCTTTGCAATGATCTCAAAGGGAAGGGGAGATACATGGCCCTGTCTCTGGAACTTCGATTCTCTAAGCAGATCTGGAGGTCTCCCATCGTATAAGCGAACCTGTTCCTTCCAAACAGAGGCTTGCAAACACACGCCAGATTGTTGACTCTTCTTCCACGTGGGAGGCTGTCTTTCCCACATCCTGGGAACTCCCTGGCCAGTCCTAGAAAAGCACTTCTTGGAGTTTCTTTTTAAGGTCAGTTATCCCTGAGCTTGGGGCCATAGGGAATAGCCCCAAACTTACAGGGACAGGCAGGCCACGTGCACATATCTCTTCTGTCCCCTTTGCTCTGGAGGAGAGCTTTAGTGAGCCTAGGTCTGTCCAGAAAATTCTTTGCATTGACGGGAACAACTCCTGCATGTGAACCTGTATACCCAACCTAGGGGCCACAGGGTAGCTGTTTCACTCTAGTGGGCTCTGAAGTGGGGCAGCCTAGCAAGAGCTTGAAAATCCGTTCAATTGCTGTTTTTGTACCTCTGACAGAGCGAGCTTTGCTGCACCCTTTGGCAGTGTGGAGGGAAGAGGGCACAATCCCCCCTGCCTAAGGGAAATGCAGCCTACTAGAGGAAAGGCACTTGAGGAGCTGCTGCCTCACTTCTCCTCAACTCAATTTTTTGTCACCATTTAATCTACATCATATGAATTTTTGAAACTAATTTGTAACTTTTAGAAAAAAAGACTTCTTAGGTATTAACATACTGGTATTTCTAAAAGGGGGAAATACTTCTTCCCTAAAACTGTATTAAGAAAATTTGAATGGAATGAAATATGTTTTGATGTAGCAGAATTATTATTTTATCTTTCCAAACCAGCATTTGTTAAATGTTTAACTGCTAATAACTGTCCAGGCTTCCGTGGTGGCTCTGCTGGTAAAGAATCCACCTGCAATGCAGAAGACCTGGGTTTGATCCCTGGGTTGGAATGATCCCCTGTAGAAGGGAAAGGCTACCCACTCTAGTATTCCAGCCTGGAGAATTCCATGGACTGTATAGTCCATGCGTTTGCAGAGTCAGACATGACTGAGCAACTTTCACTATTCACTAATAACTGTTCAGCCTGAAGTAAGAACTTTCAAAAATCTTTGAACACAGACACTCTAACTTAATTCCCCTCTGGGATAAATATTTTGCATGTACTTTTAGGTTACATATTCACAACAGGCACAGAACTCTTTTATTATATATTTTATTTTCATATAAATTAACATCCTAGAAAAACTAAAATAGAAACACTAAATACAGTATTGCACATAGCAATCTCTGTTAAATGCCCCATTATATCATCGAAGCTCATACACACATGAAGGGACTGAAGGAGACAGGAAGATGGCAGAATAGCAACCAGAGATACTGAGTTAACATCAACTACAGACTGAAAGGTAAGGACAGTATTTTACATAAATAGAAAACATTGAAGGGTTAATAGGGTAGCAGAGATGTGCCTGCAAACGGGTCTCTCTGCTTGGGCTGAATGTCCTTGCAAACGAGGCGTTCTGCCAAGAGCCTGGACAGAGCCTTGAGTTTAATGGTTCCTTGCAAACGAGGGAGCATTCCCTTCTTGTGATAAGAAGGAAAAGAGGGCTTTGGACAGACTCTGCAGTAGACAGGGATATCACTCCCCTTGCTGTACGATAACATGTATGCACCTGCGCTGTGCTGAAAAGGCTTATTTATGTAGTCTGGAATTCTTCCTTGGGGGCTTTATAATATTAAACAGCAAATTGTTTGCGCAGTTCTGTTCTTCCGGCTGGAGAGTGTATTGTCCGTCTCTTGTGTGTCTCTTGTGTTTTGTCTTTGTGTCATTTCACTCGCAACAAAACATAGTTACAATTCAGATTTTTTTTAAGTTGCCTCCATAATTGGTTTGCAATAGCAACAGATTCTCCCCTTTATTCATAGCCATACCCTAACACATATAATTTTTAAAAATCTATTAATGTTAGACAAAACCATCACAATGCTTCAGGAGTGACTTAAAGAAAACCCCAATAAAGTCACAATACTCAGGCAGGTGGATTTAATGAACAAGTCCTAGGTAGATATCAATCCATCTAAAGTAAGTAAGTAAGTAAGTAAGTAAAGTCGTTTAGTCGTGTCCGACTCTTTGCGACCCCGTGGACTGTAGCCTACCAGGCTCCTCCCTCCATGGGATTCTCCAGGCAAGAGTACTGGAGTGGGTTGCCATTTCCTTCTCCAAAAGTTACTCTTTTTTTTTTTTTTTTTTTTGCCAACAGTTAGTCACGTTTGGCAACTTTATGAGGATCATTTAAAAGCACTGAGAAGAGCAACGGTAAACTTTTGCAGAGAGGCACAGCTTTGGTTTAACTGACCTTTGCTGCAGATTGGCTTTATGTAGGTCCTAAAAGAAATGGTTGATAAAGGGCTTCATTTAACTTAAAATTATGATTCTTGCCTATAGTAAATGATTTATAGAAAGGGTTTTCCTTTTACTATATTTTTTCCTATTCATTGTGTAATGAGTAAAAAAAAAAAAAGTGATAATCTTCTTTCACAAATATGTAGTTACAGAGACCCAACCCAAGAGCTGGGAAAGCCTTATCTATGTCACATATAAATGGTACCCTCAATTTTAAAAATAAAAAAATTATATGTAGATGTAAAACTGATACAAACAAGTCACTAGAAATATTAACCATTAATTTAAATGCAGTGACGTGGAGTACTGGTCGTCAGGAGAAAGAGTGTTTCGTTGTGACAGGGAATATTCTCACAACAGTAAGTTGGAGGTTACCGTTTAGCATGTTCAGAATTAATGCAGATATTGCCTCTTACACATGCTGTTTTGGTCTATTGGTAAAATACCATAAACTTTTA
>NW_017207617.1:0-4330 GCF_001704415.2 Capra hircus | reverse complement strand
GCATCGACCGAGGGAGAGAATCCCGAGAGGCCCCCGAGCAACTCGCATGGGGACTGGCCTTCCTGAGGCCACCAGAGCGGGTCCCTGAGGTCCCCGTCATAAGTCGAGAGCACCTGCCGCAACTCGAGAATATCCAGGAGGTTCTCCTCTCCAGGCGAGATGAGGGGCCCATTTCCGCTGAGGTGTCTGGAGGCTAATCACATCTAAACTTCTGGAACTTCCAAGGATTCCTTCACACCCTTGCTTCCAACTCAAGAAGTTCCAGGACATACCCGTCTCCACTCGAGAGGAAGCCACGAGAGTCCCGCCCACATAAAGAGGAGCCCGTTTCCGCCTCCTAGCTCAGAGAGAGGATCCTTTCCCTGCGTGGTCGGGAAAGAATTCCCCGGCGATTCCGTCGCATCTCAAGAGGAGGCGCGCTCCAAGGAAAGGCGAGAGAACTCCAGGTCCTGCCACATTCCCAGAGTTCCCCAGATGTCTCACTCCATTCCAGGGAAACCTGTTTTCCCTGCACTGCCCTCGACTTTCAAGCGAGGATCGACTCACAAACACGGTGGCACGTGACAGCCCTGTGGGAAAGCCTCGTTGGAAAGCCTGGAGGGAAAGCCTGGAGGGAAAGCCCAGATCCCTTGATCCACGCGAAGGGAAGCGCGACACTGCTGTTACAGCTCGGGAGGAAAGCACACCTGCATGCCCCCACTCGAGACGAGGACTGACTCCCCTGGGAGACTCCAGAAGTACCCCAAGTTCCATGTCAGCACTGGAGAGGAATCCTCAGGTTCCGGCACCGACTCCACAGAAGGTCTTAGGCCCCGGCATCGACGGGAGAGGAATCCCGAGAGGCCCAGAGCAACTCCATGGGACTGGCCTTTCCTGAGGCCACCAGAGCGGTCCCTGAGGTCCCCATCGTAAGTCGAGAGCACCTGTCGCAACTCGAGAAAATCCAGGAGGTTATCCCTCCAGGCGAGATGAGGCCCATTTCCGCTGAGCGCGTCTCGAGGCTAATCACACCTAACCTCTGGAACTTCGAAAGGGTCCCTCAAACCCTTGCTGCAACTTAAGAAGTTCCCCGACATACCCGTCTCCCCTCAAGAGGAAGCAAGAGAGTCCCGCCCACATCCAGAGGAGTCCCGTTTCCGCCTCCTAACTCGAGAGGAGGGATCCATTCCCTGCGTGGTCGGGAAGAATTCCCGGCTTTCCAGTCGCAGCTCAAGAGGGAGCGCTCTCCACAGGAAAGGCCAGAGGAACTCCTGGGTCGTGCCACCATTCCCAGAGTCCCCCAGATATCTCAGTCCATTCCAGGGAAACCTGTTTTCCCTGCACTGCCTCGACGTTCAAGCCGAGGATCGATTCACACCATGGCGGCACGTGGGACATCCCTGTGGGAAAGCCTCGTGGAAAAGCCTCGTCTGAAAGCCACGAGGGAAAGCCTCGAGGGAAAGCCACAGATCCCTTGATCCACGCGAAGGGAACCGCGACACTGCTGCTACAGCTCGGAAGGAAAGCGCACGTGCATGCCCCCACTCGAGACGAGGACTGACTCCCCTGGGGAGACTACAGAAGTACCCCAAGATCCATGTCAGCACTGGAGAGGAAACCTCAGGTTCCGGCACCGGCTCCACACAAGATCTTAGGCCTCGGCAATGAGGGGAGAGGAATCCCGAGAGGCCCCAGAGCAACTCGCATGGGGACTGGCCTTTCCTGAGGCCACCAGAGCGGGTCCCTGAGGTCCCCGTCGTAAGTCGAGAGCACCTTCTGCAATTCGAGAAATCCAGGAGGTTCTCCCCTCCAGGCGAGATGAGGCCCATTTCCGCTGAGGGGTCTCGAAGCTAATCACACCTAAACTCTGGAACTTCCAAAGGGTCCTCCACACCCTTACTGGCAACTCAAGAATTTCCCCGACATATCCGTCTCCACTCGAGAGGAAGCACGAGAGTCGCGCCCACATCCAGAGGAGCCCTGATTCCGCCTCCTAGATCGAGAGGAGGGATCCTTTCCCTGCGTCGTTGGGAAAGAATTCCCGGCGTCCGTCGCATCTCAAGAGGAGGCGCTCTCCCCAGGAAAGGCGAGAGGAACTCCAGGGTCGTGCCACCATTCCTAGAGTCCCCCAGATATCTCCATCCATTCCAGGGAAACCTGATTTCCCTTCACTGCCTCGACTTTCAAGCCGAGGATCAACTCACACCACGGTGGCACGTGGGACAGCCTGTGGGAAAGCCTCGTTGGAAAGCCTCGTGGGAAAGCCTCGGGGGAAAGCCTCGAGCGAAAGCGACAGATCCCTTGATCCACGAGAAGGGAAGCGTGACCCTCCTGCTACAGCTCGGGAGGAAAGCGAACGTGCATGCCCCACTCGAGACGAGGACTGACGCCCCCTGGGGAGACTCCAGAAGTACCCCAAGATCCATGTCAGCACTGGAGAGGAATCCTCAGGTTCCGGCACCGAATCTACACAAGTTTCGTAGGCCCCGGCATCGACGGATAGGAATCCCGAGAGGCCCCTGAGCAACGCGCATGTGGACTGGCCTTTCCTGAGTCCACCAGAGCGGGTCCCTGAGGTCCCCGTCATAAGTCGAGAGCCCCTCCGTAACTCAAGAAAATCCAGGAGGTTCTCCCCTCCAGGCAAGATGAGGCCCATTTCCGCTGAGGCGTCTTGAGGCTAATCACACCTAACCTCTGGAACTTCCAAAGGGTCCTTCACACCCTTGCTGCAACTCAAGAAGTTCCCCGACATACCCGTCTCCACTCGAGAGGAAGCACGAGAGTCCCGCCCACATCCAGAGGAGCCCCATTTCTGCCTCTTAGCTCCAGAGGTGGATCCTTTCCGTGCGTTGTCTGGAAAGAATTCGCCGCGTTCCCGTCGCATCTCAAGAGGGGACGCTTTACACAGGAAAGGCGTGAGGAACTGCAGGGTCGTTCCACCATTCCCAGAGTCCCCCAGATGTCTCAGGCCATTTCAGGGAAACCTGTTTTCCCTGCACTGCCTCGACTTTCAAGCTGAGGATCGACTCACACGACGGTGGCACGTGGGACAGCCCTGGGAAAGCTCGTGGAAAGTCGTCTCTCTCAAAAAGCCTCGAAGGAAAGCCACAGATCCCTTAATCCAAGTGAAGGGAAGCGTGACACTGCTGCTACAGCTCGGAGGAAAGCGCACCTGCATGCCCACACTTGAGACGAGGACTGACTCCCCTGGGGAGACTCCATAA
The DNA here is from genome assembly GCF_001704415.2 of Capra hircus. Classification (NCBI taxonomy): domain Eukaryota; kingdom Metazoa; phylum Chordata; class Mammalia; order Artiodactyla; family Bovidae; genus Capra; species Capra hircus. The sequence goes on along the minus strand of NW_017207617.1, from coordinate 1,127 downwards.
GTACCCGAAGATCCATGTCAGCCCTGGAGAGGAATCCTCACGTTCCAGCACCGACTCCACACAAGGTCTTAGGCCCCGGCATCAGGGGAGAGGAATCCGAGCGGCCCCCGCAACTCGTATGGGGACCTGCGTTTCCTGAGGCCACCAGAGCGGGTTCCTGATGTCCCCGTCATAAGTCAAGAGCACCTGCCGCCAACTCGAGAAAATACAGGAGTTCTCCCTTCCAGGCGAGATGAGGTCCATTTCCGCTGAGGCGTCTCGAGGGCTAATCACACCTAACCTATGAACTTCCAAAGGTCCTTCACACCCTTGCTGCAACTCAAGAAGTTCCCCGACATACCGTCTCCACTCGAGAGGAAGCATGAGAGTCCCACCATATACAGAGGAGCCTCGTTTCCACCTCATGGCTCGAGAGGAGGGATCCTTTCACTGCCGGTCGGGAAAGAATTCCCGGCATTCTCCTCGCATCTCAAGAGGAGGCGCTCTCCACAGGAAAGGCGAGAGAACTCCAGGGTCGTGCCAACATTCCCAGAGTCCCCCAGATGTCTCAATCCATTCTAGGGAAACCTTTTTCCCTGCACTGCCTCGACTGTCAAGCCGAGGATCGACTCACAGCACGGTGGCACGTGGACAGCCCTGTGGGAAAGCCTCGTGGAAAGCCTCGTGGGAAAGCCTCGATGATAACCACAAATCCCTTGATCCATGCGAAGGGAAGTGTGACACTGCTGCAAAGCTCGGGAGGAAAGCGCACGTGCATGCCCCCACTCGAGCGAGGTCTGACGCCCCTGGGATACTCCAGAAGTCCCCGAAGATCCATGTCGGCATTGGAGAGGAATCCTCAGGTTCCGGCACTGACTCCACACAAGATCTTACCCGGCATCGACGGGAGAGGAATCCCGAGAGGCCCCGAGCAACTCGCATGGGAACTGGCCTTTCCTGAGGCCACCAGAGCGGGTCCCTGAGGTCCCCGTCGTAAGACGAGATAACCTGCCGCAACTCGAGAAAATCCAGGAGATTCTCCCCTCCAGGCGAGCTGAGGCCCATTTCCGCTGAGGTATCTCAAGGCTAATCACAACTTACCTCTGGAACTTCCCAAAGGGTCATTCACACCCTTGCTGCAACTCAAG
>NW_017207616.1:0-4330 GCF_001704415.2 Capra hircus | reverse complement strand
CGCTTGAAAGTCGAGGTAGTGCAGGGAAAACAGGTTTCCCTGGAATGGACTGAGACATCTGGGGGACTCTGGGAATGGGGGCACGACCCTGGAGTTCCTCTCGCCTTTCCTGTGGAGAGCGCCTCCTCTTGAGATGCGACGGGAACGCCGGGAATTCTTTCCCGACCACGCAGGGAAAGGATCCCTCCTCTCGAGCTAGGAGGCGGACACGGGGCTCCTCTGGATGTGGGCAGAACTCTCGTGTGCTTCCTCTCGAGTGGAGACGCGTAGGTCGGGGAACTTCCTGAGTTGCAGAAAGGGTGTGAAGGACCCTTTGGAAGTTCCAGAGGTTAGGTGTGATTAGCCTCGAGACACCTGAGCGGAAATGGGCCATCTCTCGCCTGGAGGGGAGAACCTCCTGGATTTTCTCGAGTTGCGGCAGGTGCTCTCGACTTACGACGAGGACCTCAGGGACCCGCTCTGCTGGCCTCAGGAAAGGCCAGGCCCATGCGAGTTGCTCGGGGCCTCGGGATTCCTCTCCCGACGATGCCGGGGCCTAAGATCTTTTGTGGAGTCGGTGCCGGTCATGAGCATTCCTCTCCCAGTGCTGACATGGATCCTGGGCTTCTTCTGGAGTCTCCCAGGGGAGTCAGTCCTCGTCGCGAGTGGGGCATGCACGTCCGATTTCCTCCCGAGCTGTAGCAGCAGTGTCACGCTTCCCTTCGCGTGGATCAAGGGATCAGGGGCTTTCCCTCGAGTCTTTCCCACGAGGCTTTCACACGAGGCTTTCCCCAGGGCTGTCCCAAGTGCCACCGTGGTGAGAGTCGATCCTCGGCTTGAAAGTCGAGGCTGTGCAGGGAAAACAGGTTTCCGTGGAATGGACTGAGACATCCAGGGGACTCTGGGAATTGGTGGCACGACCCTTGAGTTCCTCTCGCCCTTCCTGTGGAGAGCGCCTCCCTCTTGAGATGTGACAGGAACACCGGGAATTCTATCCCGCCCACGCAGGGGAACGATACCTCCTCTCGAGGTAGGAGGCGGAAACGGGGCTCCTCTGGATGTGGGCGGGACTGTCGTGCTTCCTGTCGAGTGGAGAGGGGTATGTCGGGGAACTTCTTGAGTTGCAGTAAGGTTATGAAGGACCCTTTGAAAGTTCCAGAGGTAAGGTGTGGATTAGCCTCGAGATACCTCAGCGGAAATGGGCCTCATCTCGCCTGGAGGGGAGAACCTCCTGGATTTTTTCGAGTTGTGGCAAGTGCTCTCGACTTACGACGGGGACCTCAGTGACCCCCCTGTGGTGGCCTCAGGAATGGCCAGTCCCCATGCGAGTTACTCTGGGGCCTCTCAGGATTCCTCTCACGTCGATGCAGGGGCCTAAGACCTTGTGTGGAGTCGGTGCCGGAACCTGAGGATTCCTCTCCCAGTGCTGACATGGATCTTGGGGTACTTCTGGGGTCTCCCCAAGGGTGTCAGTCCTCGTCTCGAGTGGGGCCATGCACGTGCGCTTTCCTCCCGAGCTTTAGCAGCAGTGTCCACGCTTCCCTTTGCGTGGATCAAGGGATCTGTGGCTTTCCCTCGAGGCTTTCCCACGATTCTTTTCCACAGGGCTGCCCCAAGTGCCACTGTGGTGTGAGTCGATCCTCGGCTTGAAAGTCGAGGCAGTGCAGGGAAACCAGGATCCTGGGATGGACTGAGACATTGGGGGACTCTGGGAATGGTGGCACGAACCTGGAGTTCCTCTCGCTTTTCCTCTGGAGAGCGCCTCCTCTTGAGATGCGACGGGAACGCTGCGAATTCTTTCCCGATCATGCAGGGAAAGGATCAAACCTCTCGAGCTAGGAGGGCGGAAACGTGGCACCTCTGGATGTGGGCGGGACTTTTCCTGCTGCCTATCGAGTGGAGACGGGTATGTCGGGGAATTTCTTGGAGTTGCAGGCAAGGGTGTGAAGGACCCTTTGGAAGTTCCAGAGGTAAGGGTGTGATTAGCCTCTAGATACCTCAGCGGAAATGGGCCTCATGTCGCCTGGAGGGGAGAACCTCCTGGATTTTCTCGAGTTGCGGCAGGTGCTCTCGACTTACGACGGGGACCTCAGGGACCCGCTCTGGTGGCCTCAGGAAAGGCCAGTCCCCATGCGAGTTGCTCGGGGGCCTCTCGGATTCCTCTCCCGTCGATGCCGGGGCCTAAGACCTTGTGTGGAGTCAGTGCCGGAACCTGAGGATTCCTCTCCAGTGCCGACATGGATTTTCGGGGACTTCTGGAGTCTCCCCAGAGGCGTAAGTCCTCGTTTCGAGTGGGGGCAATGCACGTGCGCTTTCCTCCCCGAGCCTGTAGCAGCAGTGTCACGCTTCCCTTTTCGTGGATCAAGGGATCTGTGGCTTTCCCTCTAGACTTTCCCATGAGGCTTTCCCACGAGGCTTTCCCACAGGGCTTTCCCACGTGCCACGGTGGTGTGAGTCGATCCTCGACTTTAAAGTCGAGGCAGTGAAGGGAGAACAGTTTTCCCTGGAATGGACGGAGACATCTGGGGGACTATGGGAAATGGTCGTATGACCCTGGAGTTCCTCTCGCCTTTCCTGTGGAGAGCGCCTCCTCTTGAGATGTGACGGGAACGCCGGAAATTCTTTCCCAACCACGCAGGGAAAGGATCCCTCCTCTCGAGCTAGCAGGCGGAAACGGGCCACTCTGGATATGGGCGGGACTCTCGGATTCCTCTTGAGTGGAGACGGGTATGTCGGGGAACTTCTTGAGTTGCAGCAAGGCTGTGAAGGACCCTTTGGAAGTTCCAGAGGTTAGGAGGAGTGATTAGCATCGAGACGCCTCAGCGGAAATGGGCCTCATCTCGCCCAGAGGGGAGAACCTCCTGGACTTTCTCGAGTTGCGGCAGGTGCTCTCGACTTACGACAGGGACCTCAGGGACCCGCTGTGGTGGCCTCAGGCAAGGCCAGTCCCCATGGGAGTTGCTAGGGGGCCTCTCAGGAATCCTCTCCATTTGATGCCGGGGCCTAAGTTCTTGTGTGGAGAAGGTGCCGGAATCTGAGCATTCCTCTCCAGGGCTGACATGGATCTTGGGGTGCTTCTGGAGTCTCCCCAGGGGGTCAGTCGTCCTCTCGAGTGGGGGAATTCACGTGCGCTTTCCTCCCGAGCTGAAGCAGCAGTGTCACGCTTCCATTGCGAGGTTCAAGGGATAAGGGGCTTTCCCTCGAGGCTTTCCAACGAGGCTTTCCCACGAGGCTTTCCACAGTGCTGTCCCACGTGCCACCGTGGTGTGAGTCGATCCTCGGCTTGAAAGTCGAGGCAGTGCAGGGAAAACACGTTTCCCTGGAATGGACTGAGACATCTGGGGGACTCTGGGAATGGTGGCACGACCCAGGAGTTCCTCTCGCCTTTACTGTGGAGAGCGCCTCCTCTTGAGATGCGACGGGAACGCCGGAATTCTTTCCCGACCACCCAGGGAAAGGATCCCTCCTCTCGAGCTAGGAGGCGGAAACGGGCTCCTCTCGATGTGGGCGGGTCTCTCGTGCTTCCTTTCGAGTGGAGACGCGTATGTCGGGGAAACTTCTTCAGTTGGCAGCAAGGGTGTGAAGGACCCTTTGGTAGTTCCAGATGTTAGATATGATTAGCCTCGAGACGCCTCAGCGAAAATGGGCCTCATATCGCCTGGAGGGGAGAACCTCCTGGATTTTCTCGAGTTGCGGCAGGTGCTCTCGACTTACGACGGGGACCTCAGGGACCCGCTCTGGTGGCCTCAGGAAAGGCCAGTCCCCTTGCGAATTCCTCGGGGGCCTCTCAGGATTCCTCTTCAGTCGATGCCGGGGCCTAAGACCTTGTGTGGAGTCGGTGCCGGAACCTGAGGATTCCTCTCCAGTGCTGACATGGATCTGGGTACTTCTGGAGTCTCCCCAGGGGAGTCAGTCTCGTCTCGAGTGGGGCATGCACGTGGGCTTTCCTCCCGGCTGTAGCAGCAGTGTCGCGATTCCCTTTGCGTGGATCAAGGGATCAGGGGCTTTCCTCGAGGCTTTCCGACGAGGCTTTCCCACAGGGCTGTCCCACGTGCCCCGTGGTGTGAGTCGATCCTCGGCTTGACAGTCGAGGCAGTGCAGGGAAAAACAGCTTTCCCTGGAATGGACTGAGATATCCAGGGGACTCTGGGAATGGTGGCACGACCCTGGAGTTCCTCTCGCCTTTCCTGTGGAGAGCGTCTCCTCTTGAGATGACGGAACGCAGGGAATTCTTCCCCGAACACGCAGGAAAGGATCCCTCCTCTCGAGCTAGGAGGCGGAAACGGGGGCTCCTCAGGATGTGGGGGGAACTCTCGTGCTTCTCGCGAGTGGAGACTGGTATGTCGGGGAA
>NW_017207615.1:0-18164 GCF_001704415.2 Capra hircus | reverse complement strand
AGAAATCCAGGGTCGTGCCACCATTCCCAGGTCTCAAAACTGTTTTCCTTGCACTGCCTCGACTTTCAAGCCGAGGATCGACTCACACCACGGTGGCACGTGGGACAGTCCTGTGGGAAAGCCTCGTGGGAAAGCCTCGAGGGAAAGCCACAGATCCCTTGATCTACTCGACGGGAAGCGTGACACTGCTGCTACAGCTCGGGGGTATCGAACTGCATGCCCACACTCGAGACGAGCACTGACTCCCCTGGGGAGACTCCTGAAGTACCCCAAGATCCATGTCAGCACTGCAGATGAATCCTCAGATTTCGGCACCAACTCCACACAAGGTCTTAGGCCCCGACATCGAAGGTAGAGGAATAACGAGAAGCCCCCAAGCATCTCGCATGGGGACCGGCCTTTGCTGAGGCCACCAGAACGGGTCCCTGAGGTCCCTTTCGTAAGTCGAGAGCACCTGCCCCAACTCGAAAAAATCCAGGAGGTTCTCCCCTCCAGGCGAGATGAGGCCCATTTCCACTGAGGCGTCTCGAGGTTAATCACACCTAACCTCTGGAACTTCCAAAGGGTCTTCACACCCTTGCTGCAACTCAAGAAGTTCCCGACATAACCGTCTCCACTGGAGAGGAAGCACGAGAGTCCCGCCCACATCCAGAGGAGCCACCGTTTATGGCCTCTGATAGCTCGAGAGGATGGAATCCTTTCCCTGCGTGGTTGGGAAAGAATTGCCAATGCATTCCCGTCGCATCTCATGAGGAGGCGGTCTCTCAGGAAAGGCGAGAGGAACTCCAAGGACTCGTGCCACCATTCCCAGAGTCCCCCAGATGTCTCAGTCCATTCCAGGGAAACCTGTTTTTCCCTGCACTGCCTCGAATTTCAATGCCGAGGATCGACTCACACCACGGTGGCACGTGGGACAGCCTGTGGGAAAGCCTCCTGGGAAAGCCTCATGTGATAGCCTCAAGGGAAAGACACTGATCCCTTGATCCACTGCGAACGGGAAGCGTGACACTGCTGTACAGCTGGGGAGGAATCGAACTGCATGCCGCCACTCGAGACGAGGACTGACTCCCCTGGGGAGACACTAGAAGTACCCCAAGATCCATGTCAGCAGTGGAGAGGAATCCTCAGGTTGCGTCACCGGACTCCACTCAAAGTCTTAGGCTCCGGCATCGACGGTAGAGGAATTCCGAGCGGCCCCCAAACATCTCGAATGGGGACTGGCCTTTACTCAGGCCACCAGAGCGGGTCCCTGAGGTCCCCGTCGTAAGTCGAGCAGCACCTGCCGCACCTCGAGAAAATCCAGGAGGTTCTCCCTCCAGGCGAGATGAGGCCCTTTTCTGCTGAGGCGTCTCGAGGTTAATCACACCTAACCTCTGGAACTTCCAAAGGGTCCTTCACACCCTTGCTGCAACTCAAGAAGTTCCCCGACATAACCGTCTCCACTGGAGAGGAAGCACGACAGTCCCGCCCACATCCAGAGGAGCCCCGTTTCTGCCTCATAGCTCGAGAGGATGCATCCTTTCCCTGCGTGGTCCGGAAAGAATTCCCGGAGTTCCCGTCCCATCTAAAGAGGAGGCGCTCTCCACAGGAAAGGCGAGAGGAACTCCAGGGTCGTGCCACCATTCCCAGAGTTCCCCAGATGTCTCAGTCCATTCAAGGGAAACCTGTTTTCCCTGCACTGTCTCGACTTTCAGCAGAGGATCAACTCACACCACGGTGGCACGTGGGACAGCCCTGTGGGAAAGCCTCGTGGGAAAGCCTCGAGGGAAAGCCTCAAGGAAAAGACACAGATCCCTTGATTCACTCGCCGGGAAGCGTGACAATGCTGCTACACCTCGGGAGGAAAGCGCACGAGCATGCCCCACTCGAGACGAGGACTGACTCCCCTGGGGAGACTTCAGAAGTACCCAAGATCCATGTCAGCACTGCAGAGGAATGCTCAAGTTCCGGCACCGACTCCACACAAGGTCTAGTCCCTGGCATCGATGGGAGAGGAATCCCAGAGGCCCCCGAGCAACTCGCATAGGGACTGGCCTTTCCTGAGGCCACCAGAGCGGGTCCCTGAGGTCCCCGTCGAAAGTCGAGAGCACATGCCGCAACTCGAGAAAATCCAGGCGGTTCTCCCCTCCTGGCAACATGAGGACCATTTCCACTGAGGCGTCTCGAGGCTAATCACACCTAACCTCTGGAACTTCCAAAGGGTCCTTTACACCCTTGCTGCAAATCCAGAATTTCGCCGACATAGCCGTCTCCACTCGAGAGGAAGCACGAGAGTCCCGCCCACATACAGAGGAGCACCGTTTCCGCCTCCTAGCTCGAGAGAAGGGATCCTTTCCCTGAGTGGTCGGGAAAGAATTCCCGGCGTTCCCGTCGCATCTCAAGAGGAGGCGCTCTCCACAGGAAAGTCGAGAGGAAGTCCAGGGTCGTGCCACCATTCCCAGATTCGCCAGATGTCTCAGTCCATTCCAGGGAAACCTGTTTTCCTTGCACTGCGTTGACTTTCAAGCCATCGATCGACTCACACCACGGTGGCACGTGGGATAGCCCTGTGGGAAAGCCTCGTGGGAAAGCCACAGATCCCTTGATCCAGGCGAAGGGAAGCATGACACTGCTGCCACAGCTCCGGAGGTAAGCGCACGTGCATGCGCCCACTCAAACGAGGACTGACTCCCCTGGGGAGACTCCAGAAGTACCCCAAGATCCATGTCAGCACTGCAGAAGAATCCTCAGGTTCCGGCACCGACTCCACACAAGGTCTTAGGCCCCGGCCTCGATGGTAGAGGAATCCCGAGAGGCCCCCGAGCAACTCGCATGTGGACTGGCCTTTCCTGAGGCCACCAGAGCGGGTCCCTGAGGTCCCCGTCGTAAGTCGAGAGCACCTGCCGCAACTCGAGAAAATCCAGGAGGTTCTCCCCTCCAGGCGAGATGAGGCCCATTTCCGCTGAAGCGTCTGGAGGCTAATCACACCTAACCTCTGGAACTTCCAAAGGGTCCTTCACACCCTTGCTGCCACTCAAGAAGTTCCCTGACATACCCGTCTCCTCTCGATAGGAAGCACGAGGGTCCCGCCCACATCCAGAGGAGCCCCTTTCCGCCTCGTAGCTCGAGATGTGGGATCCTTTCCCTGCTTCGTCGGGAAAGAATTCCCGGCGTTCCCGTCGCATCTCAAGTGGAGGCGCTCTCCACAGGAAATGCGAGAGGAACTCCAGAGTCGTGCCACCATTCCAAGAGTCCCCTAGATGTCTCAGTCCATTCCAGAGGAACCTGTTTTCCCTGCACTGCCTCGACTTTCACGCCGAGGTTCGACTCACACCTCGGCGGCATGTGGGACAGCCCTCTGGGATAGCCTCGTGGTAAAGCCTGGAGGAAAAGCCACAGATCACTTGATCCACGCGACCGGAAGCGTGACACTGCTGCTACAGCTCGGGAGGAAAGCGCACGTGCATGCCCCCATTCGAGACGAAGACTGACTTCCCTGGGGGGGCTCCAGAGCTACCCCAAGATCCATGTCAGCACTGTAGAGGAATCCTCAGGTTCCTGCCCCAACTCCTCGCAAGGTCTTTTTTTTTCTTTCCTTTTTACTCTTTTCTTTGCATTTATTTAAACACAGTTCTCAAAATTTTTGAGTGAAATTGGGCCTCCTTTGGTAAGCAAAGAACCTGAAATTAGTATTTAAAAAATGAACAGGCAAAGTCTTCAGATCATCCACAACACAGGTGTAGTGTTCCCTTCTTTTTTCTCAAAACTCTGAACCACCCAGTTTTTCCATATAGTCTTAAAAGCTAGGAGAACAAGAGTACATTTGTGGTGGAATATTATTTTCACTTGCTGATTACTAATTGAAATACCATTATCCCCTTCTAACAGCTTTAAGAAATAGCCTTTTTAAGGCATACATTGTGCAACTCATCTTATTCCCTGCTATGTATAATACAGATTACATAAAGGCTGTCAAAGTCACATTTATATAAGCATTAAGCATTTGCTGTATTGAAAGATCTTTAGTTTTTAACACTAGCAGTATAGAGTTACAGAGCGTAATTTTTATCACTTAACTGCAGGTATATTAAGTATGGTATGTTTCATGGACTCGAGGAAAACGGGCATTTTTTTCTTTAATTTACTACTGACAATCTAATCAGAACAGTTCTCCTAAGCATTGATATGTTAGAAAGAAAAGTAAAAACCAAACGTTATTGTTGCTTTTTGCCATTTGGTAGCATTTTACACACAGGCTTCAATCTTCAGAATACCCTGTATTCAGTAGAAAAACCATTTAAATGAAGTTCTGTACAATAGAAACTTCTCAGCAGTCAAAATTTTAGACTGTAAAAAAATACATGTAAAACATACTTTTCTGAAAACACTTAACTTTGAACAAAGCACCGAACTACACAAATGCAGAATGAAAACAGCATTTCAACTCCACCAAAAGTAGTCATCATAAAAGGTGTAAAAGTCACCTAACTTCACCAGGCACTGTTCACTTTTTAAACAGGAGACAATAAAAAATATTGTCCACAAACAATATCCCAACTCTAGGGCAGGTTTCAGAAAGTCTTCATCTTCATGCTTTAATAGCGATGAGGTGAGTATGATCGAGATCTGGAACGTGATCTGTATCCTCCACGACTATAGTAGGGAGAAGGTGACCGTCTTCTGTATTTCTGATCCCTGTCTTGAGCAGCTCTCCATCCTTCTCCTCCTCCTCCTCCTCCTCCTCTGTACGATCTGCTGTAATAGTCCCGATCATCATAGCCTCGATCATATCCTCTGTCATAGTAATCTCGACGGCGTGAGCTGCCATAGGTAGGTCTCCCCATGTAAATTCCTGCTGTTGGAGTATGTGGTCTTTTCGTTATGGAGAAGTCAACTCTGATCCTACATCCATCAAGCTCCATTCCATTGGCACGCTCTTTTGCTTCCTTGGCATCATCTACATTTTCAAAGTATACAAAGGCAAATCCTCTTGAACGTCTAGACTGCTGGTCATATACAATAGATACATCAGCAATTGGGCCATATTTAGAGAACATTTCTCTTAGATCTCTTTCTGTAGTATACAAGCTCAATCCAAATACTCCAAGACAACAGTTAGGATCAGGATTTGCCCGATTCCCAACATGACGCCAGCGAGTAGACATGGGAGAATGACTGTGGCTATGCCGTCTTCGATAATCTCTGCTGTAAGATCTGCTACGAGATCTTCTATGGGACCGGGACCGAGATCGTGACCTTGTATAATGCCTCCGAGAACTTCTTCTGGATCTAGACCTAGATTCCGATCTGGACCTGGACTTTGATCTGGAACGCCTGGAATCTTCCTTGGAGCGAGACCTTGCAGGGGTATGACTTGCAGATTTCCCAGATCCATGAGCACTTCCGCTTCTGGAAGCAGAACGGGATTCCCCCTCGCCGTAGTTCTCCTCGCCGCTGTCGCTCATGACTTTCACTGCTGTCGCCGCTCGATGTGCTTCAATCGAAGCTGCCAACCTCTCGCACCTTCAGTGTAGAGGCTCCGCCGCAGCCTCACACCACACACCGGTGCCCCAGGCACTGAGAACCGAAACGCTCCGCGCCGCCTCCGCTCGGGCTCTCCACACAAGGTCTTAGGCCCCGGCATCGACGTGAGAGGAATCCTGAGAGGCCCCCTAGCAACTCCCATGGGCACTGGCCTTTTCTGAGGCCACAGGAGCGGGTCCCTGAGGTCCCCATGCTAAGACGAGAGCACCTGCTCCAACTCAAGATAATCCAGGAGGTTCTCCCCTCCAGGCGAGATGAGGCCCATTTCCCCTGAGGCATCTCGAGGCTAATCACACCTAACCTCTGGAACTTCCAAAGGGTCTTTGACACCCCTGCGGCAAGTCAAGAAGATCACCAACATACCCGTCTCCACTCGAGATGAAGCACGAGGGTCCCACCCACATCCAGAGGAGCCCCGTTTCCGCCTCGTATCTAGAGAGGAGGGATCCTTTCCCTGCGTGGTCGGGAAAGAATTCCTGGCGTTCCCGTCGCATCTCAAGAGGAAGTGCTCTCCACAGGAAAGGCCAGAGGAACTCCAGGGTCGTGCCACCATTCCAAGAGTTCCCCAGATGTCTCAGTCCATTCCAGAGGAACCTGTTTTCCCTGCACTGCCATGACTTTCACGCCGAGGATCGTCTCACACCAAGGTGGCATGTGGGACAGCCCTGTGGGAAAGCCTCATGGGAAAGCCTAGAGGGAAAGCCACAGATCCCTTGATCCACGCGACGGGAAGCGTGACACTGCTGCTACCGCTCAGGAGGAAAGCGCACGTGCATGCCCCCACTCGAGACGAGGACTGACTCCCCTGGGGAGACTCCAGAAGTACCACAAGATCCATGTCAGCACTGGAGAGGAATCTTCAGGTTCCAGCCCCGACTTCACACAAGGTCTTAGGCCCCGGCATCGACAGGAGAGGAATCCTGAGAGGCCCCCTAGAAACTTGAATGGGGACTGGCCTTTCCTGAGGCCACCAGAGCTGGCCCCTGAGGTCCCCGTCGTAAGTCGAGAGCACCTGCCGCAACTCGAGAAAATCCAGGAGGTTCTCCCCTCCAGGCGAGATGAGGCCCATTTCCACTGAGGTGTCTCGAGGCTAATCACACCTAACCTCTGGAACTTCCAAAAGGTACTTTACACCCTTGCTGCAACTCAAGAAGTTCCCCGACATACCCGTCTCCACTCGAGAATAAGCAAGATGGTCCCCCCTACATCCACAGGAGGCGCGTTTCCGCCTCGTCGCTCGAGATGAGGGATCCTTTCCTTCCGGGGACCAGCGTGAGGAATTCCGCCTATGGCAAAGGTCATGAGGAAGGAGGCTTGGCATGCGCAAAGGCGTGATCAAGCCTCAGGTAACCCCCTGTTCCCGAGCATCGAACCCCAAAACCAGAGTCTGTTTTATGCTCTCACCTACACTTCTGACTTTACGGGGGCTCTCCCCCATAACTGTTTCTCTCGGAGAAGAAGTAAACGTGCAGCTTCAAGGCAATAAATATTCTTGGGCATGACAAGAGTGTTTCAGCTTGCCGACTCCTCTGAAGGTTATCTAGCCCACCTTTATAGGTTTGTCCGGCCACATGTGATTGTTTACAGCCTCCCAACCTGAGAGGCATGAGATGTTTTAGACTTACTAAAGGCAAATTATTTTGGGGAGTTAGAAATTATTAGTATAGTTGGTTAGGAATTATATTGGTGAAGGGTTCTTCATTTGTTGTGTCAAAAATTGCTGCTAATTCCCTGCTCTGGGTGGGACAAGGATATTTTAGGTCAAACCTCTCTGCTGACAGACCAGCTTGTGTGACAGGATTATCCATACTGCTGCCACTAGGCACAAGATTGTTTACTAGCCTCTCAACTGTAAACAGCACAGAGAGTTTTGGAGTATTTTGAGAGTCTTAATTAGCATAGGACTTTTTCTTCTTGTTGAGTCAATGATTGCCACCAGGCCTCCATATCCTTAGGCACTTGGGAATATATTAATCAATGTATTTGGAATATAGCAAAGGAAATATAGCAGTTTTTGATGTTAGCAATACTAGACTTTTTGAGTTAATGGATTTTCACTTTTGTAATAGATCACTGTACTTTGTTATATATCACTGTGTCCTTTCTATGTAAGAATGTAACTTTATCATATCTTAAGACTAAATAGATCTTAAGGGGAGAATTGATGAAAGGATTTTCATTTGTTAGGCTGATGTTTGCTGATAAATCTCCATGTTCCCTACCCTTATAATGAATATAACTAGTATATAGGAGAAATAAGTATTAACCTTTAAGCATATAGGAGAAATAAGAATTCACCTTTAAGACTAATCATGTTAACCTTGGGTTAAATAAATTCCTTTCTTGATTGTAACTCACTACACCCTCACCCTATAGGAATGTAACTTTATTTGGAGGGTGGTGCCTGGTTTAAGAAAAAACACCCTTGGAAGAAATAAGTTTATTTGGTTATCAGAAAGAAAGGATCATAAAATGTCAGCAGGTCTCATTCATGGCCAGAAGATGATGTAAGATCCCTAAGACCTTTTTTTTATACATTTATGTGAAGCACCTGATTTTGATAAAGGTCAGGATGCCGACTCCTGCGTGACTCTGTATTCATCCCTATGTGTAACAAGAGGTATACAAGCAAAACCAAAAATAAAGAAATCAGATCAGTTTCCGGAAAGACTGATTCCCCCATGTCGCTTCTTTTTTGCTCCCGTTTTTCTGGCTGAATTCTCTACTGGAGGATGGATGCTATTCCACGTAATCCAAGTTATTCAGCCTCTTTTTCTCCAATAATCTTCCTACTACACAATCCATTTCTAATCTCTTTATATCTGGGATTAAATATGTATATTTCCAAAGATGACGACTACGTCCCCACCTTCGAATCACGCTGGATCCACCGGGGCTGGACCACGGGACTTTCCCTGCTTGGTCGGGAAAGTATTCCCGGCGTTCCCACCGCATCTCAAGAAGAGGCGCTCTCCACAGGAAAGGCGAGAGGAACTCCAGGGTCGTGCCACAATTCCAAGAGTCCCCCAGATGTCTCAGTCCATTCCAGAGGAACCTGTTTTCCCTGCACTGCCTTGATTTTCACGCCGAGGATCGACTGGCACCATGGTGGCACGTGGGACAGCGATGTGGGAAAGCCTCGTGGGAAAGCCTCGAGGGAAAGCCCCGTGAGAAATACCTCGAGGGAAAGACATAGATCTCTTGATCCACGCGACGGGCAGCGTGACACTGCTACTGCAGCTCAGGAGGTAAGCGTTCTTGCATGATCCCGCTGAGAAGAGGACTGACACCCCTGGGGAGACTCAAGAAGTACCCCAAGAACCATGTCACCACGGGAGAGGAATCCTCAGGTACCGGCCTCGACTTCACACAAGGTCTTAGGCCCCACCATCGACGGGAGAGGAATCCTGAGAGGCCCCGTAGCCACTCGGATGGGAACTGGCCTTTCCTGACGCCACCAGAGCGGGTCCCTGAGGTCCCAGCGTACGTTGAGAACACCTGCCACAATTCGAGAAAATCCAGGAGGTTCTCCCCTCCAGGCAAGGTGAGGCCAATTTCCGCTGAGGCACTCGAGGCTAATCACACCTAAACTCTGGAAATTCCAAAGGTTCCTTCACAACCTTGCTGAAACTCAAGAAGTTCCCCGACATACCGTCTCCACTCCAGAGGAAGCACGAGGGTCCCGCCCACATCCAGAGGAGCCCCGTTTCTGCCTCGGACCTCGAGATGACGGATCCTTTCCCTGCTTGGTCGGGAAAGAATTCCCGGCGTTCCCGTCCCATCTCAAGAGGAGGCGCTCTCCACAGGAAAGGCGAGCGGAACTCCAGGGTCGTACCACCATTCCAAGAGTCCCCCAGATGTCACAGTCCATTCCAGAGGAACCTGTTTTCCCTGCACTGCCTCGACTTTCAAGCCGAGGATCGACTCACACCATGGTGGCAGGTGGGACAGCCCTGTGGGAAAGACTCTTGGGAAAGCCTTGAAGGAAAGACTTGAGTGAAAGCTACAGATCCCTTGACCACGCGTTAGGAAGCGTGACACTGCTGCTACAGCTCGGGAGGAAAGCGCACGTGCATGCCCACACTCGAGACGAGGACTGACTTCCCTGGGGAGACTCTAGAAGTACCCCAAGAACCATGTCAGCACTGGAGAGGAATCCTCAGGATCCGGCCTCGACTCCACACAAGGTCTTAGGCCCCGGCATCGACCCAAGAGGAATCCCGAGAGTCCCCCTGGCAACTTGCATGGGGACTGGCCTTTCCTGAGGCCACGAGACAGGTTCCCTGAGGTCCCCGTCGTAATTCGAGAGCACCTGCCGTAACTCGAGAAAATCCAGGAGGTTCTCCCCTACAGGCAAAATGAGGCCTATTTCCACTGACGCATCTAGAGGCTAAGCACACCTAACCTCTGGAACTTCCAATGGTTCCTTCACACACTTGCTGCAACTCAAGAGCTTTCCCGACATACCCGTCTACACTCAAAGGAAGCACGAGGGTCCCGCCCACATCCAGAGAAGCCCCGATCCCCCTCGAGGCTCCAAAGGAGAGATCTTTTAACTGCTTGCATTTCCCGAGTCAAAGACCTTGTGTTGAGTTGGGACCGGAAACTGCGGATTCCTCTCCAGTGCTGATGTGGATTTTTGGGTACTTCTGGACTCTCCCCAGGGGAGTCAGTCCTCGTCTCGAGTGGGGAAATGCACGTGGGCTTTCCTCCCTAACGGTGGCAGCAGTGTCATGCTACCCGACGGGTGGATCAAGGGATGTGTGGCTTTCCCTGTAGGATTTCACATGAGGCTTTCCCACGAGGCTAACACACAGGGCTGTCCCACGTGCCACCGTGGTGTGAGTCGATCCTCAACGTGACAGTCAAGGCAGTGCAGGTAAAAGAGTTTCCTTTGGAATGGACTCAGTCCTCTGGGGGACTCTTGGAATGGTGGCACGACCCTGGAGTTCCTCTCGCCTTTCCTGTGGAGAGCGCTTCCTCTTGGATGCGACGGGAATGCCAGGAATTCTTTCCCGACCACGCAGGGAAAGGATCCCTCATCTCGAGCTACAAGGTGGAAAAGGGCCTTCTCTGGATGTGCAAGGGACGCTCGCGCTTCCTCTCGAGTGGACAAGGGTATGTCGGGGAACTTCTTGAGTTGCAGCAAGGGTGTGAAGGACCCTATGGAAGTTCCAAAGGTTAGATGTGATTAGCCTCGAGTCGCCTCAGCGGAAATGGGCCTCATCTAGCCTGGAGGGGAGAATCTCCAGGATTTTCTCGAGTTGCGGTAGGTGCTCTCGATTTACGACGGGGACCACAGGGACCCTATCTGGTGGCCTCAGGAAAGGGCCACTCTCCGTGCGAGTTGCTTATTGGCCTCTCAGGATTCCTCTCCCTTCAATGCTGGGGCCTAAGACCTTTTGTGAAGTCGGGGCCGTAAACTGAGAATTATTCTCCAGTGCTGACATGGATCTTGGGGTACTTCTGGAGTCTCCCCAGGGGAGTCAGTCCTCGTCTCGAGTGGGGGCATGCACGTGCGCTTTCCTCCCGAGCTGTGGAAGCAGTGTAACGCTTCCCATCGCGTGGATCAAGGGATCTGTGGCTTTCCCTCGAGGCTTTCCCTCAAGGCTTTCCCACGAGGCTTTCCTACGAGGCTTTACCACAGGGCTGTCCCACGTGCCACTGTGGTTTGAGTCGATCTTCGGCGTGAAAGTCGAGGCAGTTTGGGGAAAACAGGTTCCTCTGAAATGGACTGAGACATCTGGGGGACTCTTGGAATGGTGGCCTGACCTGGAGTACCTATCCCCTTTCCTGTGGAGAGGGCCTCCTCTTGAGATGCGACGGGAACCTCGGGAATTCTTTTTCGACCAAGTAGGGAAAGGATCCCTCATCTCGAGCAAAGAGGCGGAAACGGGGCTCCTTTGGATGTGGGCGGGTGCCGGGAGCCAGTGTGAGGAATCCCGCCCATGACAAGGTCATGAGGAAGGAAGCTGACATACGCAAGGCGTGCTCAGACTTCAGGGACCCCTCTGGAAATTCGTAAGCATGTACCCCAGCAAAAATCTGCCGGCTTTTGTGCTCTGCTTTTCCACTCTTCTGACATTTTCTGGAAAAAGTCAATTCAGGGCTTTAGTCTTCTGCATTTGAAAGAGTGTTTCAATCCAAAAACCCTCTGATGGCTTTCTAGCCTGCCTGCAGGACTCGTACAGCTGCGCATGTGATTGTTTGAGGCCTCCTGACCGCAGGAGGCACAGGAAGCTTAAAACATCCTAGGAATGTAGGAGCTTCCGAGGAGTCAAAATCTTTAGAATAGGACTGATTAAAGGTTTCATTTTTTGGGTCAATGCTTGCTGCCAAATTTTCATATCCTTTATTTTTAGATATAGTTGGTATATAGAAAAACAAGTAGTAGACCTGGTATTAGCAACATTAGATCTTCGAGTTAAGTACCTTCTTTGTTATATCCCACTGCACCTTTGTTCTATAGAGATGTAACTTTAATGCTTTAAGGAGATGCAAATTAAAGAAAATCACTTCAGGGGAAACAAAATCAACATTCATTAAGGAAGAGAGATAAAAAGTGTTAACAAGCTTCTTGGCCAGAAGATAATGTAAATCACCTGAGACCTTTTGTATACAAAATGATGTATAGAAAGAGTCTGGGCTGCGAACGCTACATAATTCTGTGTTACCCATTGATCTCCGTGTTTTATCAAAAGTATAAAAGGCCTTCTGAACAATAAAGGACGGGGGCCAGGGGCCGGGGACCAGTTTCTCGGACCAGTTTCTCGAACTAGTCTCTCGGCCTGGTTTCTTGGGACTCTGGCTCCCCCCATGTCTCTCTCTCTCCTCTTCTCTCCCCTTCCCTCTCTCTGCTCTTTACTTTAACTTCAGGCTGAATCTCCATCTGGGGCGCGGAGGCTCGCCAGGTCTACTTACTTGCCCCGGCTGTTAAGACCCGCGCGAAAGGGAGCTTAAGGCGAGGCACCCTTAGATATTCAAGCGGGCGCCGGTGGCCCAGCGTAGATGGTGCAAATTCCTTGTCTGGAATTTTATTGGCCTTCCGCGTAAACCAAGCTATTCAGCCCTCTTCCTCCACTTAATCTTCTTACTACACTATAGTTTCCTAATCTAATCTTACATTAATAAATAAACAAGTCTTTCCACGCCAACGCCGTCCACCCTTCGAATTCCCTGGATCCACCGGGGCTGGACCCCGGCAAGTGGCGCCCGGAACAGGCTATTCGAAGGTAGGTTCCTCGGAGCAAAAGCTCCCCCCGGAGCACTCTCTGTTGCTCCCCCCGGAGCACTCTCTGTTGCTCCCCCCGGAGTGACTTAATCACTCCCCCCGGAGTACTTTCGGGTACTCCCCCAATGTTGAGTGTTCGGGACGGCTAGGACCCCACTCAGGGTGCCGCGGACCCCCCTGTAGGATAGACAGGGTGAGGAGGAGTGGGAAGTGTTCAAGGGTTTAAGAGAAACCTGGTGCTCTAGAGGTTGAAAAGAAACCTGCTATCTTAGGGTTTAAAACAAAACCCCCCTTGGCTAAGGTAAAACCTTTTTGTCAAGGCAGACTTTTCTATAACTCTTAATTTTCTGACATGGGTAACAATGACTCAAAACAATGACACCTCTTTATACAAGTAATTTTGTAACTGTTAAACAAAAAAGACAAATTAAAGATTAAAAGACTACTGTTACGAGAGCAATGTCCTTGGTTTCCAAAAAAGGGATTTAGATACTTGGGTGAAGCTAACAAAACAGCTAAAAACTTACTATACTTTGCATGGGCCTGTAAATGCTTTTGCTCTGTAAAATATGATTACAAATGTTCTGGACCCCTGTCATGAGGCTGTTAGATAGCCTATGGGAGAGGCTATAGCGGTAAATGGTAGTGGGTCTCCACCTTCTATGCAGATCGTATTTTCTGCCATTGGCAAACAAAAGGAGAGAGACTACTCTTCCTCCCGAGGAAGGAGGGTGCTTACAGGACGCAGCGGCCGAGCGCCCTGGAGAGCCCCCTCCCCCTCTACACAAACCAAACCTTTAAAAAAGTTATCTTATTTAAGGCGACCACTGCAACCTCTGCTTGCGCCTCCCCAGGGCTTAAGAACTCCCCACTTTATATCCAAAGCCTCCCAGAACATTGCTTAAGTTTGAAAACGATAGTGACAATATTTTTGAGCAAAAGAGCTTTTAAAACAGCTTGCTCCTTGCATAAAATCCCCTCAGGAGGGGCCTCATCCAAAAAAAAAAAAAAAGGAAGAAAAACAAACAAAAAAAAATATTCGTAATAAAAAGGACTTTACAAATGCAAGGTGTTTCTCTTGAGGCCAAATAGAACATTTTTTGCCAAAATGTCCTGCTAAACAGAGATAACAAGCCGTACCAAACAACCCCAGGTAGCTCAGGCCTGGACCTCAGTTCCACCACCTTAATAATAATAACTCCTGACTCAGATTCCAGTGGCTAGTCCCCTGCCTGAGGACATTGTAAGACTTGTGCTGGGGCATAGCTTGCTTTCTTTTCAAGAAATTTCGGTAGTGTCTTGTGTAGTAAATTCTGATTATACTGAAAAAATTGAAGTTTTGATCTCGCCACCTGCTAAAACTGTGCAATTAATAATAATAAAAAAAAATAGCACAGCTTTTGCTTTTACCTTATTACCAAACAGAAAAACCAGACAAAAAAAGCCCCAGAGGATCTAGATCTAGCTTTTTGGGTGCAAAAAATTGCAGCTTCTAGGCCTTTAAAAGATTTTTTAATTCAAAGATATAAAATGTCATGGCTGTTAGACAATAGACAAGATGTTTCTTACATTGCTGAGAGACTAGCGCAGCTCCTGGCCAACATATATTACTGAAAAGGAGTTGGTGGGATTAGAAAAGGTGGTATGCAGGATAAAAATGCTATAGAGTAAGAGGTGAGAGAGTTTAAAACCTTGGTGAATAGTGAGCTCCCCGTTGCTGGAAGTATTCAAGCAAAGATTAAATGGTTACTTGTCATCTAAAAGGCTATAGACCAGATTTGGGTTATAAAAAGATCATTAAAAAAGCTTATAAAGATATTGTGTAACACCTCTTTTCTTCTTATATTTAGGTCTGCCAAAAGTTTTAAAATTGATAATGTCCTTTTAAAGCTGCTGAGAGATTGTTTACTAACTTTAAATGATTTCCAAAAATTATTAGGTGATATTAATTGGATATGCCCACATTTAAAACTGACTTCTGTAGATTTAAAGCCTTTTGTTTGATTGCTAAAAAAAAAAAAAAAACAATCCTAATCCCAGTTCTAAAAAAAAAGGTTGACTAGTGAGACAGAGTTGGCTTTTGTTAAAGTGAATGAGGCTTTAAATGATCAGTAATTAAGATTAATATTGCCAAAAGAGGAGATTAAATTATTCTTGCCACAAAATGTATACCTACAGGATGCTTGTGACAAGAAGGCCCATTGGTTCCATCTACCAATGACCCCCAAAAAAATAGTTTTATCTTATCCCAACTTGGTGGAACAATGGCCTCTGCCTAAGGAAAAATTACTGACATATTAATTAAAAAGATTAATTCAAGTATACTGATTTATTACATTGTTTAGTAAAGAGCCATCAAAAATTGTAATTCCATATAACAGAGAACAACTTGATGCTTTTCAAATGTTTGATGATTGGCAGATTGCTATAGGAAATTCTTGTGATCAGATCTTGCATCATTTACCCTCACATGCTTTGTTAATTCAAAAATTAAAAAAGGAGAAATTAAGTATAGTTTTCCCCCATCAGATTTTACAACATGTTCTCTTTGTAATAAGTTGAATGCTGATTCATTTGGAACAGTAAAATAAAAAGCCATTGGTAAAGCAAAAAGATCTCCTCCAGATAACAAAAAGATACCGACCCAGAATTTACTGCGGGTCGAGGAAGTGTTTATATTTTTTCCACAGGGTGCAGATTCGTCAATTTGGATCCCGGACAGACTGATTCGCCACAAAAGAAAAAGGGAACTTCTCTGCCTCCACCGCCGCGGGAAACAGCCGCGCACCAAAAGCTGCGGGCGGGGCCAGCCTTACTGACTGACGGGACCCAGTGCTCCGCCAGCGTCCATCTGAGAAACTATGGGATAGAGACTTGATGAGAAAAAGAGATGTATGGGAACTGTATACTATTTGCTCATATTTTCGTGTAGCTTGGCCGCCGCACGCGATGGCAGAAGAGGCAAAAAAAAAAAAAAAACATCAAGATCCCGGCGGGACTAACAGCTGCTGCAGCGCAAACTCCAACCGAAAAATGACTCTATTTACTCTATTTTGGCTTGTCTATCCTCTCCTTATGTTCTTCTTTTCACCAATGATTCCAGAAAACTTAACGTACCTAATGTAGCGACTTGTGAACCATGGATGTTTTCATCTTGTTTAACTCCTCAAAGTAATGTCTGCTCTTTTGTGGTTTTAAAGATGTCCTGTAACTGTAACAACTTATTGATATGATAATTATGTTCTTCCTGTGTTACAACAACTGTATGGCAGCAATCATTGACTCAACAAGTGTAAATGCCCAATATGTTAAAAAATCAAGTTTTCTGTGTTTTGGAACAGCTCAGATATTAGTTTAGACTTAGGGAAACTGCATTACCAGATTCAGACCTTGGAACACTCCCGATTAGATTTTACCACCGCAGGAGAAGCCAATGACTTTTCCCACACTTTCTCTAACTTCATTTCTGAAGACTGTTCTGTCTACTGTTTATAATCTTGCTCCTCATAATCATACTTCCCTGTATTGTCTAGATTCTTCGGCAGAGCATTCGGAATCTCGAGACCGAACTGCACCTGATTTTAAACATAAATAATTAATTATTTAAAATTAAAAAGGGTGAGATGCCGGGAGCCAGTGTGAGGAATCCCGCCCATGACAAGGTCATGAGGAAGGAAGCTGACATACGCAAGGCGTGCTCAGACTTCAGGGACCCCTCTGGAAATTCCTAAGCATGTACCCCAACAAAAATCTGCCGGCTTTTGTGCTCTGCTTTTCCACTCTTCTGACATTTTCTGGAAAAAGTCAATTCAGGGCTTTAGTCTTCTGCATTTGAAAGAGTGTTTCAATCCAAAAACCCTCTGATGGCTTTCTAGCCTGCCTGCAGGACTCGTACAGCTGCGCATGTGATTGTTTGAGGCCTCCTGACCGCAGGAGGCACAGGAAGCTTAAAACATCCTAGGAATGTAGGAGCTTCCGAGGAGTCAAAATCTTTAGAATAGGACTGATTAAAGGTTTCATTTTTTGGGTCAATGCTTGCTGCCAAATTTTCATATCCTTTATTTTTAGATATAGTTGGTATATAGAAAAACAAGTAGTAGACCTGGTATTAGCAACATTAGATCTTCGAGTTAAGTACCTTCTTTGTTATATCCCACTGCACCTTTGTTCTATAGAGATGTAACTTTAATGCTTTAAGGAGATGCAAATTAAAGAAAATCACTTCAGGGGAAACAAAATCAACATTCATTAAGGAAGAGAGATAAAAAGTGTTAACAAGCTTCTTGGCCAGAAGATAATGTAAATCACCTGAGACCTTTTGTATACAAAATGATGTATAGAAAGAGTCTGGGCTGCGAACGCTACATAATTCTGTGTTACCCATTGATCTCCGTGTTTTACCAAAAGTATAAAAGGCCTTCTGAACAATAAAGGACGGGGGCCAGGGGCCGGGGACCAGTTTCTCGGACCAGTTTCTCGAACTAGTCTCTCGGCCTGGTTTCTTGGGACTCTGGCTCCCCCCATGTCTCTCTCTCTCCTCTTCTCTCCCCTTCCCTCTCTCTGCTCTTTACTTTAACTTCAGGCTGAATCTCCATCTGGGGGCGCGGAGGCTCGCCAGGTCTACTTACTTGCCCCGGCTGTTAAGACCCGCGCGAAAGGGAGCTTAAGGCGAGGCACCCTTAGATATTCAAGCGGGCGCCGGTGGCCCAGCGTAGATGGTGCAAATTCCTTGTCTGGAATTTTATTGGCCTTCCGCGTAAACCAAGCTATTCAGCCCTCTTCCTCCACTTAATCTTCTTACTACACTATAGTTTCCTAATCTAATCTTACATTAATAAATAAACAAGTCTTTCCACGCCAACGCCGTCCACCCTTCGAATTCCCTGGATCCACCGGGGCTGGACCCCGGCAGGCGGGACCCTTCTGCTTCCTCTCGAGTGCATACGGGTATATCGGGGAACTTCTTGAGTTGCAGCAAGGGTGTGAAGGAACCTTTGGACGGTTCAGGGGGTAGGTGTGATTGGCCTCGAGATGCTTCAGCAATAATTCGCCTCTGTTCGCCTGGAGGGGAGAACCTCCAGGATTTTCTCGACTTGCGGCAGGTGCTCTCGACTTACGACGGGGACCTCAGGGACCCGCTCTGGTGGCCTCAGGAAAGGCAGGTCCCCATGCGAGTTGCTAGGGGACCTCCCTGGATTCCTCTACCGTAGATGCCGGAACCTAAGACCTTGTCTGGAGTTGGGGCCGGAACGTGAGGATTTCTCTCCAGGCCTGACATGGATCCTGGGTACTTCTGGAGGCGATTCAGTCCTCATCTCGAGTGGGGCATTCACGTGCGCTTTCCTCCGAGCTCTAGAACCAGTGTCAGTCTTCCCGGCCCGACGATCAAGGGAGGGCAAGTTTTCAGGCT
>NW_017207614.1:0-4330 GCF_001704415.2 Capra hircus | reverse complement strand
TCGGTGGACGTGGACAGCTGTGGGAAAGTGGGAAAGCTGTCAATGAAGTCATGGAGGGAAGCCCTGTCTTTGATTGGTGTGAGTCGATCCTCGGCTTGAAAGTCAAGGCAATGCAGGGAAAACAGGTTTCCCTGGAATGGACTGAGAAATCTGGTGGACTCTGGGAATGTGCACGACCCTGGAGTTTCCTCTCGCCTATCCTGTGGAGAGCGCCTCCACTTGAGATGCGACGGAACGCCGGGAATTCTTTCCCGACCACGCAGGGAAAGGATCCCTCTCTCGAGCTAGGAGGCGAAACGGGCTCCTCTGGATGTGGGCGGGACTCTCGTGCTTCCTCTCGAGTGGAGTTGGCGTATGTCGGAGAGCTTCTTGAGTTGCCAGCAAGGGTGTGAAGGACCCTTTGGAAGTTCCAGAGTTTACGGTGATTAGCTCGAGACGCCTCAGCGGAAATGGGGCTCATCTCGCCTGGAGGGGAGAACCTCCTGGATTTTCTCGAGTTGCAGCAGGTGCTCTCGACTTACGACGGAACCTCAGGGACCCGCGGTGGCTGGCGTCAGGAAAGGCCAGTCCCCATGCGAGTTGCTCGAGGCCCTCTCGGGATTCCTCTCCCGTCGATGCAGGGGCTAAGATCTTGTGTGGAGTCGGTGCCGGAACCTGAGGATTCCTCTCCAGTGCTGACATGGATCTTGGGGTACTTCTGGAGTCTCCCAGGGGAGTCAGTCCTCGTCCTCGAGTGGGGGGCATGCACGTGCCCACTTTCCTACCGAGCTGTAGCAGTAGTGTCGCGCTTCCCTTCACGTGGATCAAGGGATGTGGCTTCCATCGAGGCTTTCCACGAGGCTTTCCCACACTGCTGTCCACGTGCCACCGTTGGTGTGAGTCCAACCTCGGCTAGAAAGTCGAGACAGTGCAGGGAAAACAAGTTTCCCTGGAATGGACTGAGACATCTGGGGGACTCTGGGGAATGGTGGCACAACCCTGGAGTTCCTCTCGCCATTCCTGTGGAGAGCACCTCCTCTTGAGATGCGAAGGGAACGCCGGGAATTCTTTCCCGACCACGCAGGGAAAGGATCCTTACTCTCGAGCTAGGAGGGCGGGAAACGGGTCTCTGCTGGATGTGGGCGGAATCTCGTGCTTCCTCTCGAGCGGAGACCGGTTTGTCGAGGAACTTCTTGAGTTGCAGTAAAGGAGTGAAAGACCCTTTGGAAGTTCCAGATGTTAGATGTGATTAGCCTCCAGACGCCTCAGCGGAAATGGGCCTCATCTCGCCTGGAGGAAGAACCTTCTGGATTTTCTCAAGTTGCGGCAGGTGCTCTCGACTTACGACTGGGACCTCAGGGACCCGCTCTGGTGGCCTCAGAAAGGCCAGTCCCATGCGAGATGGCGGCGGCCTCTCGGGATTCCTCTCCGTCGAGCCGGGGGCCTAAGACCTTGTGTGGAATCGATGCCGGAACCTGAGTATTCCTCTCCAGTGCTGACATGGATCTTGGGGTACTTCTGGAGTCTCCCCAGGGGAGTCAGTCCTCGTCTCGAGTGGGGGCATGCAGGTGCGCTTTCCTCCCGCGCTGTAACAGCAGTGTTGCGCTTCCCTTGGCGTGGATCAAGGGATCTGGGGCTTTCCCTCGAGGCTTTCCCACGAGGTTTTCCCACGAGGCTTTCCCACAGGGCTGTCCCACGTGCCACCTTGGTGTGCGTCGATCCTCGACTTGAAAGTCGAGGCAGTGCAGGGAAAACAGTTTCCCTGGAATGGACTGAGACTTCTGCAGGACTCTGGGAATATTGACATGACACTGGAGTTCGTCTCGACTTTGCTGTGTGGAGAGCGCCTCCTCTTGAGATGCGAGCGGAACGCCGGGAATTTTTTTGCGACCACGCAGGGAAAGGATCCCTCCTCTCGAGCTAGGAGGCGGAAACGGGTCTCCGATGGATGTGGGCGGGACTCTCGTGCTTCCTCTCGAGTGGAGACCGGTTTTTCGAGGAACTTCTTGAGTTGCAGTAAGGGTGTGAAGGACCCTTTGGAAGTTCCAGAGTTTAGGTGTGATTAGCCTCAGGACGCCTCAGCGGAAATGGGCCTCATCTCGCCTGGAGGGCAGAACCTCCTGGATTTTCTCGAGTTGCGGCAGGTGCTCTCGACTTACGACGGAACCTCAGGGACCCGCTGTGGTGGCGTCAGGAAAGGCCAGTCCCCATGCAAGTTGCTCGAGGCCCTCTCGGGATTCCTCTCCCGTCGATCCAGGGGCCTAAGATCTTGTGTGGAGTCGGTTCCGGAACCTGAGGATTCCTCTCCAGTGCTGACATGGATCTTGGGGTACTTCTGGAGTCTCCCCAGGGGAGTCAGTCCTCGTCTCGAGTGGGGCATGCACGTGCACTTTCCTACCGAGCTGTAGCAGCAGTGTCGCGCTTCCCTTCGTGTGGATCAAGGGATCTGTGGCTTTCCATCAAGGCTTTCCCAAGAGGCTTTCCCACAGTGCTGTCCCACGTGCCACCGTGTGGTGTGAGTCCAACCCCGGCTAGAAAGTCGAGACAGTGCAGGGATAACAGGTTTCCCTGGAATGGACTGAGACATCTGGGGACTCTGGGAATGGCACAACCCTGGAGTTCCTCTCAACATTCCTGTGGAGAGCGCCTCCTCTTGAGATGCGAAGGGAACGCCGGGAATTCTTTCCCGACCACGCAGGGAAAGGATCCCTACTCTCGAGCTAGGAGGCGGAAACGGGGTCTCTGCTGGATGTGTGGGCGGGAATCTCGTGCTTCCTCTCGAGTGGAGACCGGTTTGTCGAGGAACTTCTTGAGTTGCAGTAAAGGAGTGAAAGACCCTTTGGAAGTTCCAGATGTTAGATGCGATTAGCCTCCAGACGCCTCAGCGGAAATGGGCCTCATCTCGCCTGGGAGGGGAGAACCTCCTGGATTTTCTCGAGTTGCGGCAGGTGCTCTCGACTTACGACTGGGACCTCAGGGACCCGCTCTGGTGGCCTCAGGAAAGGCCAGTCCCCATGCGAGATGCTCGGGGGCCTCTCGGGATTCCTCTCCCGTCGAAGCCGGGGCCTAAGACCTTGTGTGGAATCGGTGCCGGAACCTGAGGATTCCTCTCCAGTGCTGACATGGATCTTGGGGTACTTCTGGAGTCTCCCCAGGGGAGTCAGTCCTCGTCTCGAGTGGGGGCATGCACGTGCGCTTTCCTCCCGAGCTGTAGCAGCAGTGTCACGCTTCCCTTCGCCGAGGATCAAGGGATCTGTGGCTTTCCCTCGAGGCTTCCCACGAGGCTTTCCCACGAGGCTTTCCCACAGGGCTGTCCCACGTGCCACCGTGGGTGTGAGTCGATCCTCGCCTTGAAAGTAGAGGCAGTGCAGGGAAAACAGGTTTCCCTGGAATGGACTGAGACATCTGGGGGACTCGGAATGGTGGCACGACCCTGGAGTTCCTCTTGCCTTTCCTGTGGAGAGCTCCTCATCTTGAGTTGCGACGGAAACGCGGGAATTCTTTCCCGACCACGCAGGGAAAGGATCCATCCTCTCGAGCTAGGAGGCGGAAACGGGGCTCCTCTGGATGTGGGCGGGACTCTGGTGCTTCCTCTCGAGTGGAGACGGGTATGTGGGGGAACTTCTTGAGTTGCAGCAAGGGTGTGAATGACCCTTTGGAAGTTCCAGAGGTTAGGTGTGATTTGCCTCGAGACGTTTCTGCGGAAATGGGCCTCACCTCGCCTGGGGGGAGAACCTCCTGGATTTTCTCGAGTTTCGGCAGGTGCTCTCGACTTAGGATGAGGACCTCAGGGACCCGCTCTGGTGGCCTCAGGAAAGGCCAGTCCCCAAGCGAGTTGCTCGGGGGCCTCTCGGGATTCCTCTACCATCGATGCCGCTTCCTAAGATCTTGTGTGGAGTCGGTGCCGGAACCTGAGGTTTCCTCTCCAGTGCTGACATGGATCTTGGGTTACTTCTGGAGTCTCCCCAGGGGAGTCAGTCCTCGTCTCCAGTGGGGGCATGCACGTGCGCTTTCCTCCCGAGATGTAGCAGCAGTGTCATTCTTCCCTTCGCGTGGATCAAGGGATCTGCAACTTTCCCTCGAGGCTTTCCCACGAGGCTTTCCCTCGAGGCTTTCACACAGGGCTGTCCCACGTGCCACCGTGGTGTGAGTCGATCCTCGGCTTGAAAGTCGAGGCAGTGCAGGGAAAACAGGTTTCCCTGGAATGGACTGAGACATCTGGGGGACTCTGGGAATGGTGGCATGACCCTGGAGTTCTCTCGCCTTTCCTGTGGAGAGCGCCTCCTCTTGATATGCGACGGAACGCCGGAATTCTTTCCCGACCATGCAGGGAAATATCCCTGCTCTCGAG
>NW_017207613.1:0-4331 GCF_001704415.2 Capra hircus | reverse complement strand
CTCAGGTTCCGGCACTGATTCCACACAAGGTCTTAGGCCCCGGCATCGACGGGAGAGGAATCCCGAGAGGCCCCGAGCAACTCGCATGGGGACTGGCCTTTCCTGAGGCCACCAGAGCGGGTCCCTGAGGTCCCAGTCGTAAGTCGAGAGCACCTGCCGCAACTCGAGAAAATCCATTAGGTTCTCCCCTCCAGGCGAGATGAGGCCCTTTTCCGATGAGGCTCCTCAAGGCTAATCACAATTAAACGCTGGAATTTCCCACGGGTCCTTCACACCCTTGCTGCAACTCAAGAAGTTCCCCGTCATACCCGACTCCACTCGAGAAGAAGGACGAGAGTCCCGCCCACATACAGAGGAGCCCCGTTTCCGCCTCATAGCTCTAGAGGAGGGATCCTTTCCTTGCGTGGTCTGGAAAGTATTCCCGGCGTTTCCGTCGCATCTCAAGAGGAGGCGCTCTCCACTTGAAACGGGAGAGGAACTCCAGGTTCGTGCCACCGTTCCCACACCCCCAGATGTCTCATTCCATTCCACAGAAACCATTTTTCCCTACACTGCCTCGACTTTCAAGCTGAGGATCGACTCACACACGGTGGCATGTGGGACAGCCCTGTGGGAAAGCCTCGTGGGAAAGTCTCCTGAGAAAGCCTCGAGGGAAAGCCACAGATCCCATGATCCACGCGAAGGGAAGCTTGACACTGCTGCTACAGCTCGGGTGGAAAACCCACGTGCATATCTCCACTCGCGACGAGGAATGACTCCCCTGGGAGACTCCAGAAGTACCCAAGATCCATGTCAGCACTGGAGAGGAATCCTCAGGATCCGACACAGACTCCACACAAGGTCCCAGGGCCCGGCATCGACGGGAGAGGAATCCGAGAGGCCCCGAGCAACTGCATGGGGACTGGCCTTTCCTGAGGCCACCAGAGCGGGTCCCTGAGGTCCCAGTCGTAAGTCGAGAGCACCTGCCGCAACTCGAGAAAATCCAGGAGGTTCTCCCCTCCAGGCGAGATGAGGCCCATTTCTGCTGAGGCGTCTCGAGGCTAATCACACCTAACCTCTCGAACTTCCGAAGGGTCCTTCACACCCTTGCTGCAACTCAAGAAGTTCCCCGACATACCCGTCTCCACTCGAGAGGAAGCACGAGAGTCCCGCCCAAATCCAGAGCAGCCCCGTTTCCGCCTCATACCTCGAGCGGAGGGATCCTTTCCCTGCGTGGTCGGGAAAGAATTCCCGGCGTTCCCGTCGCATCTCAAGAGGAGGCGCTCTCCACTGGATAGGCGAGAGGAACTCCAGGGTCTTGCCACCATTCCCAGAGTCCCCCAGATGTCTCAGTCCATTCCAGAGAAACCTGTTTTCCCTGCATTGCGTCGACTTTCAAGCCGAGGATCGACTCACACCACGGTGGCACGTGGGACAGCCCTGTGGAAAGCCTCGTGGAAAAGCCTCATGGGAAAGCGTCGAGGGAAAGCCACAGATCCGTTGATCCACGCGAAGGGAAGCGTGACACTGCTGCTACAGCTCGGGAGGAAAGCGCACGTGCATGCCCCCACTCGAGTAGAGGACTGACTGCCCTGGGGAGACACCAGAAGTACCCCAAGATCTATGTCAGCACTGGAGAGGAATCCTCAGGTTACAGCACCGACTCCACACAAGACCTTAGTCTCCGACATCAAGGGGAGAGGAATCCCGAGAGGCCCCTGAGCTACTCACATGGGGACTGGCCTTTCCTGATGCCAGCAGAACGGGTCCCTGAGGTCCCCGTCGTAAGTTGAGAGCACCTGCCGCAACTCGAGAAAATCCAGGGGGTTCTCCCCTCCAGGCGAGATGAGGCCCATTTCCACTGAGGCGTCTCGAGGCTAATTACACCTAACCTCTGGAACTTCCAAAGGGTCCTTCACACCCTTGCCGCAACTCAGGAAGTTCCCCGACATACCCGTCTCCACTCGAGAGTAAGCACGAGATTCCCGCCCACATCCAGCAGAGACCCGTTTCCGCCTCCTAGCTCGAGAGGAGGGATCCTTTCCCTGCGTGGTCGGGAAAGAATTCGCGGCGTTCCCGTCACATCTCACGAGGAGGCGCTCTCTACAGGAATGGCGAGAGGAACTCCAGGGTCGTGCCACCATTCCCAGAGTCCCCCAGATGTCTCAGTCCATTCCAGGGAAACCTGTTTTCCCTGCACTGTCTCGACTTTCTAGCCGAGAATGGACTCACACCACGGTGGCACGTGGGACATCCCTGTGGGAAAACCTCGTGGGAAAGCCTCGTGGGAAAGCCTCGAGGGAAAGCCACAGATCCCTTGATCCAGGCGAAGGGATGCGTGACACTGCTGACAGCTCGGGAGGAGTCGCAGGGAGTGCATGCCTCGACTCGAGTGCGAGGATGACGTGCCGCTATCCAGTACCCCAAGAAGCATGTCAGCACTGTCACGCATCCCTTCGCCTGGATCAAGGGATCTGTGGCTTTCCCTCGAGGCTTTCCCACGAGGCTTTCCCACGAGGTTTTCCCACAGGGATGTCCCACGTGCCACCGTGGTGTGAGTCCATTCTCGGCTAGAAAGTCGAGACAGTGCAGGGAAAACAGGTTTCCCTGGAATGGACTGAGACATCTGGGGGACTCTGGGAATGGTGGCACGACCCTGGAGTTCCTCTCGCCATTCCTGTAGAGAGCGCCTCCTCGTGAGATGTGACGGGAACGCCGCGAATTCTTTCCCGACCACGCAGGGAAAGGATCCCTCCTCTCGAGCTAGGAGGCGGAAACGGGTCTCTGCTGGATGTGGGCGGGAATCTCGTGCTTACTCTCGAGTGGAGACGGGTATGTCGGGGAACTTCCTGAGTTGCGGCAAGGGTGTGAAGGACCCTTTGGAAGTTCCAGAGGTTAGGTGTAATTAGCCTCGAGACGCCTCAGTGGAAATGGGCCTCATCTCGCCTGGAGGGGAGAACCCCCTGGATTTTCTCGAGTTGCGGCAGGTGCTCTCAACTTACGACGGGGACCTCAGGGACCCGTTCTGCTGGCATCAGGAAAGGCCAGTCCCCATGTGAGTAGCTCAGGGGCCTCTCGGGATTCCTCTCCCCTTGATGTCGGAGACTAAGGTCTTGTGTGGAGTCGGTGCTGTAACCTGAGGATTCCTCTCCAGTGCTGACATAGATCTTGGGGTACTTCTGGTGTCTCCCCAGGGCAGTCAGTCCTCTACTCGAGTGGGGGCATGCACGTGCGCTTTCCTCCCGAGCTGTAGCAGCAGTGTCACGCTTCCCTTCGCGTGGATCAACGGATCTGTGGCTTTCCCTCGACGCTTTCCCATGAGGCTTTTCCACGAGGCTTTCCACAGGGCTGTCCCACGTGCCACCGTGGTGTGAGTCGATCCTCGGCTTGAAAGTCGACGCAATGCAGGGAAAACAGGTTTCTCTGGAATGGACTGAGACATCTGGGGGACTCTGGGAATGGTGGCAAGACCCTGGAGTTCCTCTCGCCTATCCAGTGGAGAGCGCCTCCTCTTGAGATGCGACGGGAACGCCGGGAATTCTTTCCCGACCACGCAGGAAAGGATCCCTCCGCTCGAGGTATGAGGCGGAAACGGGGCTGCTCTGGATTTGGGCGGGACTCTCGTGCTTCCTCTCGAGTGGAGACGGGTATGTCGGGGAACTTCTTGAGTTGCAGCAAGGGTGTGAAGGACCCTTCGGAAGTTCGAGAGGTTAGGTGTGATTAGCCTCGAGACGCCTCAGCAGAAATGGGCCTCATCTCGCCTGGAGGGGAGAACCTCCTGGATTTTCTCGAGTTGCGGCAGGTGCTCTCGACTTACGACTGGGACCTCAGGGACCCGCTCTGGTGGCCTCAGGAAAGGCCAGTCCCCATGCAGTTGCTCGGGGGCCTCTCGGGATTCCTCTCCCGTCGATGCCGGGCCCTGGGACCTTGTGTGGAGTCTGTGTCGGATCCTGAGGATTCCTCTCCAGTGCTGACATGGATCTTGGGTACTTCTGGAGTCTCCCAGGGGAGTCATTCCTCGTCGCGAGTGGAGATATGCACGTGGGTTTTCACCCGAGCTGTAGCAGCAGTGTCAAGCTTCCCTTCGCGTGGATCATGGGATCTGTGGCTTTCCCTCGAGGCTTTCTCAGGAGACTTTCCCACGAGGCTTTCCCACAGGGCTGTCCCACATGCCACCGTGGTGTGAGTCGATCCTCAGCTTGAAAGTCGAGGCAGTGTAGGGAAAAATGGTTTCTGTGGAATGGAATGAGACATCTGGGGGGTGTGGGAACGGTGCACGAACCTGGAGTTCCTCTCCCGTTTCAGAGTGAGAGATGAGATGCGACGGAAACGCCGGGAATACTTTCCAGACC
>NW_017207612.1:0-4331 GCF_001704415.2 Capra hircus | reverse complement strand
GCAGCCCTGAGGCAAGACTGCTGGAGGAGCCCTGCGCGCCGCTGATAGGCGAGAGCACAGCCAGCAGTGTAGCGAGCTCCTCGGGAAGAAGAGGAGGCAGCCGAGCCCAGTCAGAGGAAAGCCTGCTTGCACGGAGCTAGTGGGCTCCAGTACGGCAGAGCTCTAGCTCTGCTCAGAGCCCCGATCTGGCAGAGTTTCTGGCGCGAGGCTGCTCGCCGGGGGCTCGCCTTGCCAGATTGGCCTTGCTTTTAGGCTCCCTCCCCAGGAAGGAGCTGTCTGAGCGAGCCTGGGAGAGCCACTGGTGCCTTCCTTGCCTCAGCTCCAATCCTGCCTTGCCTTTGCACTAGGTGCCAGGCGTGTTGGGGAGGGCTTAGGGGGTGGTGGGTTGCACACTGCCAAGGGCTCCAGCCGTGAGAATTCTGTCAGAGGGACGGGAAGGGCAACTGCAGGGCTCCTCCAGCCGGTTGCTTGGCCCGCCCAGATTCAGCGCCACACGGAGAGCACCAGGCTCCCAGGGCCCCTGGCTGGGTTTTCAGCCCCGCACACACGGAGGCTGATTCCTTGGGTGCCCAGAAAGTGTATGACAGACGTAGGTTCCCTAGCACTCTCCTCCCAGCAGAGACATGTGGCAGGTGTTTGGGGCCTGATCCTGCGTGTCTGGGTTCCTGCCCACAGCCCCAACTCAGGGGAAACAGCCCTGAGGCAAGACCTGCTGGAGGAGCCCTGCGCGCCCGCCTGATAGCGAGAGCACAGCCAGCAGTGTAGCGAGCCTCCTCGGGAGAAGAGGAGGCAGCCGAGCCCAGTCAAGAGGAAGCCCTGCTTGCACGTAGCTAAGTGGGCCTCCAGTACGGCAGAGCTCTAGCTCTGCTCAGAGCCCCGATCTGGCAGAGTTTCTGGCGCGAGGCTGCTCGGCCGGGGGCTCGCCTTGCCCAGACTTGCCTTGCTTTTAGGCTCCCTCCCCAGGAAGGAGCTGTCTGAGCGAGCCTGGGAGACGCCACTGGTGCCTTCCTTGCCTCAGCTCCAATCCTGCCTTGCCTTTGCACATAGGTGCCAGGCGTCGTTGGGGAGGGCTTAGGGGCTGGTGGGTTGCACACTGCCAAGGGCTCCAGCAGTGAGAATTCTGTCAGAGGGAAGGGAAGGCAACTGCAGGGCTCCTCCAGCGGTTGCTTGGCCGCCCAGATTCAGCGCCACACGGAGAGCACCAGGCTCCCAGGGCCCCTGGCTGGGGTTTTCAGCCCCGCACACACGGAGGCTGATTCCTTGGGTGCCCAGAAAGTGTATGACAGACGTAGGTTCCCTAGCACTCTCCTCCCCAGCAGAGACATGTGCAGGTGGTTGGGGCCTGATCCTGCGTGTCTGGGTTCCTGCCACAGCCCCAACTCAGGGGAAGCAGCCCCTGAGGCAAGACCTGCTGGAGGAGCCCTGCGCCCCCGCCTGATAGGCGAGTGCACAGCCAGCAGTGTAAGCGAGCCTCCTCGGGGGAAGAGGAGGCAGCAAGTCCCCGTCAAGCTGAAATCCCTGCTTACACGAAGCTAAGTGCGACTCCAGTACGGCAGATCTCTAGCTCTGCTCAGAGGCCCGATCTGGCAGAGTTCCTGGCGCGAGGCTGCTCTGCCGGGGGCTAGCCTTGCCCAGACTTGCCTTGCTTTTAGGCTGCCTCTCCAGGAAGGAGCAGGCAGCAGGAGCCTGGGAGTCGCCACTGGCGCCTTTCTTGCCTCAGCTCCAATCCTGCCTTGCCTTTGCACTTAGGTCCAGTCCTCCTTAAGGAGAGCTTAGGGGCTGGTGGGTTGCACACTGCCAAGGGCTCCAGCAGTGAGAATTCTGTCAGAGGGAAGGGAAGGGCAACTGCAGGGCTCCTCCAGCGGTTGCTTGGCCGCCCAGATTCAGCGCCACACGGAGAGCACCAGGCTCCCAGGTCCTGGCTGGGGTTTTCAGCCCCGCACACACGGAGGCTGATTCCTTGGGTGCCCAGAAAGTGTATGACAGACGTAGGTTCCCTAGCACTCTCCTCCCAGCAGAGACATGTGCAGGTGTTTGGGGCCTGATCCTGCGTGTCTGGGTTCCTGCCCACAGCCCCAACTCAGGGGAAGCAGCCCTGAGGCAAGACCTGCTGGAGGAGCCCTGCGCCCCCGCCTGATAGGCGAGTGCACAGCCAGCAGGGAAGCGAGCCTCCTCGGGGGAAGAGGAGGCAGCCAAGTCCCCGTCAAGCTTGAAATCCCTGCTTGCCACGGAAGCTAAGTGCGACTCCAGTACGGCAGATCTCTAGCTCTGTTCAGAGGCCCCGATCTGGCAGAGTTCCTGGCACCAAGATGCTCTGCCATAGGCGTAGCCTTGCGCCAGACTTGCCTTGCTTTAAGGCTTCCCTCCCCAGGAAGGAGCAGGCTGCATGTGAGGCTCGGAATCGCCACTGGCGCCTTTCCTGCTTCAGCTCTACCCTGCCTTGCCTTTTGCACTTAGGTCCCAAGGCGTCCTTGAGGAGGGCTTAGGGGCTGGTGGGTTGCACACTGCCAAGGGCTCCAGCAGTGAAAGCTCTGTCAGAGGGAAGCGAAGGGCAACAGCAGGGCTCCTTCAGCGGTTCCTTGGCCGCCCAGACAAAGCTCCGCACGGAGAGCACCAGGTTCCAAGGGCCCCTGGCTGGGTTTTGGCATCCCCACACTCCCAGAGGCTGACTCCGTGGGTGCCTAGAAAGTGTGTGAGAGACGTAGGTTCCCTAGCACTCTCCTCCCCAGCAGAGACATGTGCAGGTGGTTGGGGCCTTATCCTGCCGTGTCTGGGTTCCCGCCCACAGCCTCAACTCAGGGGAAGCAGCCCCTGAGGCAAGACCTGCTGAGGAGCCCTGGCGCGCCCGCCTGATAGGCGAGAGCACAGCCAGCAGTGTAGCGAGCCTCCTCGGGAGAAGAGGAGGCAGCCGAGCCCAGTCAAGAGGAAAGCCCTGCTTGCACGGAGCTAAGTGGGCCTCCAGTACGGCAGAGCTCTAGCTCTGCTCAGAGCCCCGATCTGGCAGAGTTTCTGGCGCGAGGCTGCTCGGCGCGGGGGCTCGCCTTGCCCAGACTTGCCTTGCTTTTAGGCTCCCCCCAGGAAGGAGCTGTCTGAGCGAGCCTGGGAGACGCCACTGGTGCCTTCCTTGCCTCAGCTCCAATCCTGCCTTGCCTTTGCACATAGGTGCCAGGCGTGTTGGGGAGGGCTTAGGGGGTGGTGGGTTGCACACTGCCAAGGGCTTCAGCAGTGAGAGCTCTGTCAGAGGGAAGGGAAGGGCAACTGCAGGGCTCCTCCAGCGGTTTCTAGGCCGCCTAGAATCAGCCCGCACCGAGAGCACCAGGCTCCAGGGCCCCTGGCTGGGGTTTTCAGCCCCGCACACACGGAGGCTGATTCCTTGGGTGCCCAGAAAGTGTATGACAGACGTAGGTTCCTAGCACTCTCCTCCCCAGCAGAGACATGTGCAGGTGTTTGGGGCCTGATCCTGCGTGTCTGGGTTCCTGCCACAGCCCCAACTCAGGGGAAGCAGCCCTGAGGCAAGACCTGCTGGAGGAGCCCTGCGCCCCCGCCTGATAGGCGAGTGCACAGCCAGCAGGGAAGCGAGCCTCCTCGGGGGAAGAGGAGGCAGCCCAGCCCCGTCAAGTTGAAAGCCCTGCTTGCACGGAGCTAAGTGCGCCTCCAGTACGGCAGAGCTCTAGCTCTGCTCAGAGCCCCGATCTGGCAGAGTTCCTGGCGCGAGGCTGCTCTGCCGGGGGCTAGCCTTGCCCAGACTTGCCTTGCTTTTAGGCTGCCTCTCCAGGAAGGAGCAGGCAGCAGGAGCCTGGGAGTCGCCACTGGCGCCTTTCTTGCCTCAGCTCCAATCCTGCCTTGCCTTTGCACTTAGGTCCCAGTCCTCCTTAAGGAGAGCTTAGGGGCTGGTGGGTTGCACACTGCCAAGGGCTCCAGCAGTGAGAATTCTGTCAGAGGGAAGGGAAGGGCAACTGCAGGGCTCCTCCAGCGGTTGCTTGGCGCCAGATTCAGCGCCACACGGAGAGCACCAGGCTCCCAGGTCCCCTGGCTGGGGTTTTCAGCCCGCACACACGGAGGCTGATTCCTTGGGTGCCCAGAAAGTGTATGACAGACGTAGGTTCCCTAGCACTCTCCTCCCCAGCAGAGACATGTGCAGGTGTTTGGGGCCTGATCCTGCGTGTCTGGGTTCCTGCCACAGCCCAACTCAGGGGAAGCAGCCCCTGAGGCAAGACCTGCTGGAGGAGCCCTGCGCCCCCGCCTGATAGGCGAGTGCACAGCCAGCAGGGAAGCGAGCCTCCTCGGGGAAGAGGAGGCAGCAAGTCCCCGTCAAGCTGAAATCCCTGCTT
>NW_017207611.1:0-4332 GCF_001704415.2 Capra hircus | reverse complement strand
CTGCCTCGACTTTCAAGCCGGGATCGACTCACACCACGGTGGCACGTGGAACAGCCCCTGTGGAAAAGCCTCGTGGGAAAGCTTAGAGGGAAAGCCTCGAGCGAAAGCCACAGATCCCTTGATCCACGACAAGGGAAGCGTGACACTGCTGCTACTGCTCGAGAGGAAAGCGCAAGTGCATGCCCCCACTCGAGACAAGGACTGACTTCCCTAGGGAAACTCCAGAAGTACCCCAAGATCCATGTCAGCACTGGAGGGGAATCCTCAGGTTCTGGCACTGACTCCTAACAAGGTCTAGGTCCCGGCATCGACGGGAGAGGAATCCGAGAGGCCCCCGAGCAACTCACATGGGGACTGGCCTTTCCTGAGGCCCCCAGAGCAGGTCCCTGAGGTCCCCGCGTAAGACAAGAGCAACTGCCGCAACTCGACAAAGTCCAGGAGGTTCTCCCCTCCAGGCGAGATGAGGCCCATTCGTGCTGAGGCGTCTCGAGGCTAATCAGAGCTAACCTCTGGAACATCCAAAGGGTCCTTCACACCCTTGCTGTAACTCAAGAAGTTCCCGACATACCCGTCTCCACTCGAGAGGAAGCACGAGAGTCCCGCCCACATCCAGAGGAGCCCCGTTTCCGCCTCCTAGCTCGAGAGGAGGGATCCTTTCCCTGCGTGGTCGGGAAAGAATTCCCGGCGTTCCCATCGCATCTCAAGAGGAGGCACTCTCTACAGGAAAGGCGAGAGGAACTCCAGGGTCGTGCCACATTCCCAGAGTCCCCAGATGTCTCAGTCCATTCCAGGGAAAACTTTTTTCCCTGCACTGCCTCGACGTTCAAGCCGAGGATCGACTCACACCAGGGTGGCACGTGGGACATCCTGTGGGAAAGCCTCGTGGGAAAGCCTCGTGTGAAAGCCTCGAGGGAAAGCCACTGATCCTTGATCCACGCGAAGGGAAGCGTGACACTGCTGCTACAGCTCGGGAGGAAAGTGTACGTGCATGCCCCCACTCGACACAAGGTCTGACTCCACTGAGGAGACTACAGAAATACCCCAAGATCCATGTCAGCACTGGAGAGGAATCCTGACGTTCCGGCACCCCACTCCACACAAGATCTTAGGCCCCGGCATCGACGGGAGCGGAATCCCGAGAGGCCCCCGAGCAACTGGCATGGGGACTGGCCTTTCCTGAGGCCACAAGAGCGGGTCCCTGAGGTCCCCGTCGTAAGTCGAGAGCACCTTCCGCAACTCAAGAAAATCCAGGAGATTCCCCCTCCAGGCGATATGAGGCCCATTTGTGCTGAGGCGTCTCGAGTCTAATCACACCTAACCTCTGGAACTTCCAAAGGGTCCTTCACACCCTTGCTGCAACTCAAGAAGTTCCCTGACATACCCGTCTCCACTCGAGAGGAAGCACGAGAGTCCGCCCACATCCAGAGGAGACCCGTTTCCGCCTCCTAGCTCGAGAGGAGGGATCCTTTCCCTGCGTGATCGGGAAAGAATTCCTGGCCTTCCCGTCGCAACTCAAGAGGAGGCGCTCTCCACAGGAAAGGCGAGAGGAACTCCAGGGTCGTGCCTCCATTCCCAGAGTCCCCCAGATGTCTCAGTCCATTCCAGGGAACCCGTTTTCCCTGCACTGCCTCGACTTTCAAGCCGAGGATCGACTCACACCACGGTGGCACGTTGGACTGCCCTGTGGGAAAGCCTCGTGGGAAAGCCTCGGGGAAAGCCTCGGGGGAAAGCCTCGTGGGAAAGCCTCGAGCGAAAGCCACAGATCCCCTGATCCACTCGAAGGGAAGAGCGACACTGCTGCTACAGCTCGGGAGGAAAGCGTAGTTGCATGCCCCCACTTGAGACGAGGACTGACTCCCCTGGGGAGACTCCAGAAGAACCCCAAGATCCATGTCGGCACTGGAGAGGAATCCTCAGGTTCCGCAGCCGGACTCCACACAAGGTCTTAGGCACCGGCATCGACGGGGGAGGAATCCCGAGATGTCCCCGAGCAACTCGCATGGGGACTGGCCTTTCCTGAGGCCACCAGAGCGGGTCCCTGAGGTCCCCGTCGTAAGTAGAGAGCACCTGCCACAACTTGAGAAAATCCAGGAGGTTCTCCCCTCCAGGCGAGATGAGGCCCATTTCCGCTGAGGCGTTTCGAGGCTAATCACACCTAACCTCTGGAACTTCCAAAGGGTCCTTCACACCCTTGCTGCAACTCAAGAAGTTCCCCGACATACCCGTCTCCACTGGAGAGGAAGCACGAGAGTCCCGCCAACATCCAGAGGAGCCCCGTTTGAGCCGCCTAGCTCGAGAGGAGGGATCCTTTCCCTGCGTGGTCGGGAAAGAATTCCCGGCGTTCCCGTCGCATATCAAGGGGAGGCACTCTCCACAGGAAAGGCGAGAGGAAATCCAGGGTCGTGCCACCATTCCCAGAGTCCCCCAGATGTCTCAGTCCATTCCAGGGAAACCTGTTTTCCCTGCACTGCCTCGACTTTCAAGCCGGAATCGACTCACACCATGGTGGCACGTGGACAGCCCTGTGGGAAAGCCTCGTGGAAAGCCTCGTGGGATAGCCTCGAGGGAAAGACACAAATCCCTTGATCGACCTGAAGGGAAGCGTGACACTGCTGCTACAGCTCGGAAGGAAAGCGCACGTGCATGCCCACACTCAAGACGAGGACTGACTCCGTGGGGAGACTCCAGAAGTACCCCAAGATCCATGTCAGCAATGGTGAGGAATCCTCAGCTTCTGGGACTATCTCCACACAAGGTCTTAGGCCCCAGCATCAACGGAGAGGAATCCCGAGAGGCCCCCGAGCAACTCGCATGGGGACTGGCCTTTCCTGAGCCACCAGAGCGCGTCACTGAGGTCCCCGTCGTAAGTCGAGAGCACCTACTGCAACTCGAGAAAATTCAGGAGGTTCTCCCCTCCAGGGGATGAGGCCCATTTCCGCTGAGACTTCTCGAGGCTAATCACACCTAACCTTTGGAACTTCCAAAGGGTCCTTCACACCCTTGCTGCAACTCAAGAAGTTCCCCGACATACCCGTCTCCCTCGACAGGAAGCAATAGAGTTTTGCCCACATCCAGAGGAGCCCCGTTTCCGCCTCCTAGCTCGAGAGGAGGGATCCTTTCCCTGCGTGGTCGGGAAAAAATTCCCGGCGTTCCCGTCGCATCTCAAGAGGAGGCGCTCTCCACAGGAAAGACGAGAGGAACCCCAGAGTCTTACCACCATTCCCAGAGTCCCCCAGATATCTCAGGCCATTCGAGGAAAACCTGTTTTCCCTGAACTGCCTCTACTTTCAAGGCGAGGATCGACTCACACCACGGTGGCACGTGGGACAGCCCTGTGGAAAGCCTCGTGGGAAAGCCTCGAGCGAAAGCCCCTGATCCCTTGATCCATGAGAAGGGAAGGTCGACACTTCTGCTACAACTCGGGAGGGAAATCGCACGTGCATGCCCCCACTCGAGACCAGATTGACGCCCCTGGCGAGACTCCAGAAGTACCCCAAGATCCATATCAGCACTGGAGAGGAATCCTCAGGTTCCGCCACTGACTCCACACAAGGTCTTAGGCCCCAGGATCGCCGGGAATGGAATCCCGAGAGGCCCCCGAGCAACTCGGGACTGGCCTTTCCTGAGGCCACCAGAGTGGGTCCCTGAGGTCCCCGTCGTAAGTCGAGAGTACCTGTCGCAACTCGAGGAAATCCAGGAGGTTCTCCGATCCAGGCGAGATGAGGCCCATTTCCGCTTAGGCGTCTCGAGGCTTATCACACCTAAACTCTGGAATTTCCAAAGGGTTCTTCACACCCTTGCTGCAACTCAAGAAGTTCTACGACATACCCGTCTCCACTCGAGAGGTAGCACTAGCGTTCCGCCCACATCCAGAGGAGCCGTTTCCATCTCATAGCTCGAGAGGAGGGATACTTTCCCTGCGTGTTCAGGAAAGAATTCCCGGGTTCCGTCGCATCTCAAGAGGAGGCGCTCTCCACAGGAAAGGCGAGAGGAAACTGCAGGCTCGTGCCACCATTCCAAGACTCCCCAGATGTGTCAGTCCGTTCCACAGGAACCTGTTTTCCCTGCACTGCCTCGGCTTTCACGCCGAGGATCGACTCACACCACCGTGACAGGTGGGACAGCCCTGTGGGAAAGCCTCGTGGGAAAGACTCGAGGCAAAGCCACAGATCCCTTGGTCCACGCAAGGGGAAGCGTGACACTGCTGCTACAGCATGGGAGGAAAGGGCACGCTCATGCCCCCACTCGAGACAAGGCCTGACTCCCTTGTGGAGACTCCAGAAGTACCAAAATCATGTCAGCACTGGAGAGGAATCCTCAGCTTCGGCCCCG
>NW_017207610.1:0-4332 GCF_001704415.2 Capra hircus | reverse complement strand
AGGGCAATCACGTGGGCCCCCGGTGAAAATCACGTGGCCCTCAGGGGCAATCACGTGGCCCCCGTAGCAATCACGTGGCCCCCGGGGCAATCACGTGGGCACCGGTGGAAATCACGTAGACCCCATGGGAAATCATGGCCCCCATGTGCAATCACGTGGGCCCCCATGGTGGGCCCCCAAATCACGTGGGCCCCCCGTGGAAATCACGTGGGCCCCCAGGGGAAATCACATGGGCCCCCGTTGAAATCACGTGGGCCCCCATCACGTGGGCCCCCCGTGGAAATCACGTGGGCCCCAGGGGCAATCACGTGCCCCCGTGGAAATCACG
This sequence comes from Capra hircus, assembly GCF_001704415.2. NCBI lineage: Eukaryota > Metazoa > Chordata > Mammalia > Artiodactyla > Bovidae > Capra > Capra hircus. The sequence continues at coordinate 4,004 of NW_017207610.1, read as the reverse complement.
TGGGCCCCCCAGGGGCAATCACGTGGCCCCCCCGTGGGCCCCCAGGGGCAATCACGTGGCCCCCCGTAGCAATCACGTGGGCCCCCGGGCAATCACGTGGGCCCCTAAAATCACGTGGGCCCCCAGGGGAAATCACGTGGGCCCCCAGGGGCAAATCACGTGGGCCCCCGGGAAATCACGTGGGCCCCCGTGGGCCCCCAGGGGTCACGTGGCCCCAGGGGCAATCACGTGGGCAAATCACGTGGGCCCCCAGGGGCAATCACGTGGGCCAATCAGTGGGCCCCCAAAAATCACGTGGCCCCCCGTGGAAATCACGTGGGCCCCCAGGGGCAATCACGTGGCCCCAAAATCACGGCCCCAGGGGCAATCACGTGGGCCCCCGCAATCACGTGGGCCCCCCGGGGCAATCACGTGGGCACCCGTGGAAATCACGTGACCCCCATGGGAAATCACGTGGGCCCCCATGTGCAATCACGTGGGCCCCCCACGTGGGCCCCAGGGGCAATCACGTGGGCCCCCCGTGGAAATCACGTGGGCCCCAGGGGAAATCACATGGGCCCCCCGTTGAATGGCCCCAATCACGTGGGCCCCCCGTGGAAATCACGTGGGCCCCCAGGGGCAATCACGTGGGCCCCCAAAACGTGGGCCCCCAGGGCAATCACGTGGCCCCCAAAATCCCGTGGGCAATCACGTGGGCCCCCCGCAATCACGTGGGCCCCCAATCACGTGGGCACAAAATCACGTGGCCCCCCAGGGGAAATCACGTGGGCCCCCAGGGCAATCACGTGGGCCCCCAGGGAAATCACGTGGGCCCCCAGGGGGGCAATCACGTGGAGGGGCAATCACGTGGTCACCCCCGTGGAAATCACGTGGGCCCCCAGGGGCAATCAGTGGGCAGGGGCAATCCACGTGGACCCCTCACGTGGCTCACGTGGCCCCCAGGGGCAATCACGTGGGCCCCCGTGGAAATCACGTGGGCCCCCAGGGGCAATCACGTGGGCCCCCACGTGGAAATCACGTGGGCCCCAGGGACAATCACGTGGGCCCCCAGGGGCAATGACGTGGGCCCCAGGGGCAATCACGTGGGCCCCGTGGAAATCACGTGGGCAGGGGCAATCACGTGCCCCCAGGGGCAATCACGTGGGCCCCCCAGGGGCAATCACGTGGGCCCCCAATCGGGTGGAAATCACGTGGGCCCCCAGGGGCAATCACAATCACGTGGGCCCCCCGTGGAAATCACGTGGGCCCAGGGGCAATCACGTGGGCCCCCGTGAAAATCACGTGGCCCCCAGGGGCAAACACGTGGGCCCCCCACGTGGGCCCCCAGGGCAATCACGTGGGCCCCCCCGTGGAAATCACGTGGGCCCCCAGGGGCAATCACGTGGGCCCCCCGTGGAAATCACGTGGGCCCCCAGGGGCAATCACGTGGAGGGGAAATCACGTGGGCCCCCAGGGGCAATCATGTGGGCCCCAGAGGAAATGAAGGGGGCCCCCAGGGGCAATCACGTGGGCCCCCAGTGGAAATCACGTGGGCCCCAGGGGAAATCACGTGGGCCTCCAGGGGAAATCACGTGGGCCCCGTGGAAATCACGTGGGCCACAGGGGCAATCACGTGGGCCCCAGGGGCAATGACGTGGGCCCCCAGGGGCAATCACGAAATCACGTGGGCCCCCAGGGGCAATCACGTGGGCCCCCGTGGAAATCACGTGGGCACCCCAAATCACGTGGGCCCCAAGGGGCAATCACGTGGGCCCCCAAATCACGGGGCAATCACGTGGGCCCCCAGGGGGCCCCCAGGGGCAATCACGTCACGTGGGCCCCCAGGGCAATCACGTGGCCCCCCAGGGGAAATCACGTGGGCCCCCAGGGGCAATCACGTGGCCCCCAGGGGCAATCACGTGGGAAAATCGTGGCCCCAGGGCAATCACGTGGGCCCCCAAATCACGTGGCCCCAGGGGCAATCACGTGGGCCCCCGGGAAATCACGTGGGCCCCAGGGGCAATCACGTGGGCCCCCCCCGTAGGCAATCACGTGGGCAATCACGTGGGCACCCGTGGAAATCACGTAGACCCCCATGGAAATCACGTGGCCCCCTGTGCAATCACGTGGGCCCCATGGAAATCACGTGGGCCCCAGGGAATCAAAACACGTGGCCCCCAGGGGAAATCACGTGGGCCCCCCGTGGATCACGTGGGCCCCAGGCCAAGTGGGCCCCCCGTGGAAATCACGTGGCCCCCAGGGGCAATCACGTGGGCCCCCCGTGAAATCACGTGGGCCCCCAGGGGCAATCACCGTGGGCCCCCGGGAAAAATCCGTGGGCCCCCAGGGGCACACGTGGGCCCCCCGGGGCAATCACGTGGCCCCCGGGGAATCACGGGGCCCCCGTAGCAATCACGTGGGCCCCCCGTGGGAAATCACGTGGCAGGGGCAATGACGTGGGCCCACGGGGGCAATCACGTGGGCCCCCGTGGAAATCACGTGGCCCCCAGGGGCAATCACGTGGGAACCCCGTGGAAATCACGTGGCCCCAGGGGAAATCACGTGGTCCCCCATGGGCAATCACATGGGCCCCCAGGGGCAATCACGTGGGCCCCCTTAGGCAATCACGTGGCACCCCGTGGAAATCACGTGGCCAGGGGAAATCACGTTGGCCCCCAGGGGCAATCACGTGGGCCCCAGGGGTAATCACGTGGGCCCCGTAGGAAATCACATGGGCCCCCGGGAAATCACGTGGGCCCCAGGGGCAATCACGTGGGCCCCCAGGGCAATCACGTGGGCCCCCCAGGGAAAATCACGTGGCCCCCAGGGAAATCACGTGGCCCCAAAAATCACGTGGGCCCCCGGGAAAATCACGTGGGCCCGTGGGGGGCCCCCAATCACGTGGGCCCCCAAAAATCACGTGGGCCCCCAGTGGGCAAATCACGTGGGCCCCCAGGGGAAAATCACGTGGGCCAGGGAAATCACGTGGCCCCAGGGGCAATCGTGGGCACGTGTGGGGCCCCCAATCACGTGGGCCCCCAGTGGGCAATCACGTGGGCCCCCAGGGGCAAACACGTGGGCCCCCCACACGTGGCCCCCAGGGGAAATCACGTGGCCCCAGGGGCGAGGGAAATCACGTGGCCCCAGGGGCAATCACGTGGGCCCCAGGGGCACGTGGGCCCCCAGGGGCACGTGGGCCCCCAGGGGCAATCACGACCTGGGAAATCACGTGGGCCCGTGTGGGCCCCCCACGTGGGCCCCAAATCACGTGGCCCAGGGGAATTCACGTGGGCCCCCAGGGGCAATCACGGGCCCCAGGGGAAATCAGTGGGCCCCCAAGTGGGCCCAGGGCAATCACGTGGGCCCCCGGGAAATCACGCCCCAGTGGCAAACCACGTGGGCCCCCCCAGGGGAAAATCACGTGGGCCCCCCGGGAAATCACGTGGGCCCCCAATCACGTGGGCCCCCAGGGGAATCAGTGGGCCCCCGTGGAAATCACGTGGCCCCAGGGGCAATCACGTGGGCCCCAGGGGCAATCACATGGGCCCCCAGGGCAATCACGTGGGCATCACGTGGGCCCCAGGGGAAATCACGTGGGCCCCAGGGGCATCACGTGGGACCCAGGGGCAATCACGTGGGCCCCCAGTGGAAATCAGGTGGGCCCCCAGGGGCAATCACGTGGGCCCCCGTGGAAATCACGTGGCCCCCAGGGAAATCACGTGGGCCCCCGGGGGAAATCACGTGGGCCCCAGGGGAAATCACGTGGGCCCGCAGGGGCAATCAGTGGGCCCCCAGGGGCAATCACGTGGGCCCCCCGTGGAGGCAATCACGTGGGCCCCCAGGGGAATCACGTGGGCCCCAGGGCAATCAGTGGGGGCAATCACGTGGGCCCCCAGGGGCAAATCACGTGGCCCCAGCTCACGTGGGCCCCAGGGGAATCGTGGGCCGCCAGGGAAATCACGTGGGCCCCGTGGGCCCCCAGGGGCAATCACGTGGGCCCCCAGGGTCAATCACGTGTGTCCCCC
>NW_017207609.1:0-4333 GCF_001704415.2 Capra hircus | reverse complement strand
GCTCTGGTGGCCTCAGGAAAGGCCAGTCGCCCATGCGAGTTGCTCGTGGGCCTCTCGGATTCCTCTCCCGTCGATGCGGGGCTAAGACCTTGTGTGAAGTCGGTGCCAGAACCTGAGGATTCCTCTCCCGTGCTGACATGGATCTTGGGTACTTCTGAAGTCTCCCCAGGGGAGTCAGGCCTCGTCTCGTGTGGGGGGAATGCACCTGCGCTTTCCCCCCCGAGCTGTAGCTGCAGTGTCGCGCTTCCCTTCCGTGGATCAAGGGATCTGTGCTTTCCCCTCGAGGCTTTCCCACGAAGCTTTCCCACAGGGCTGTCCCACGTGCCACAGTGGTTTGAGTCGATCCTCGGCTTGAAAGTCAAGGCAGTGCAGGGAAAACAGGTTTCCCTGGAATGGACTGAGACATCTGGGGGACTGTGGGAATGGTGGCACGACCCTGGAGTTCCTCTCGCCTTTCCTGTGGAGAGCGCCTCCTCTTGAGATGCGACGGGAACGCCGGGAATTCTTTCCCGACCACGGAGGGAAAGGATCCCTCCTCTCGAGCTAGGAGGCGGAAACGGGGCTCCTCTGGATGTTGGCGGGACTCTCGTGCTTCCTCTCGAGTGGAGCCGGGTATGTCGGTGAATTATTTGAGTTGCAGCAAGGGTGTGAAGGACCCTTTGGAAGTTCCAGATGTTAGATGTGATTAGCCTCGAGACGCCTCAGCAAAAATGCGCCTCATCTCGCTGGAGGGGAGAACCTCCTGGATTTTCTCGAGTTTCTGCAGGTGCTCTCGACTTACGATGGGGACCTCAGAGTCCGCTCTGGTGGCCTCAGGAAAGGCCAGTCCCCATGCGAGTTGCTCGCGGGCCTCTCGGGATTTCTCTCCCGCCGATGCCGGGGCCTAAGACCTTGTGTGGATTCGGTGCCGGAACCTGAGGATTCCTCTCCAGTGCTGACATGGACCTTGAGGTACTTCTGGAGTCTCCGCAGGGGAGTCAGTCCTCGTCCCGATTGGTGGCATGCACGTGCGCTTTCCTCCCGAGCTGTAGCAGCAGTGTCACGTTCCCTTCCCGTGGATCAAGGGATCTGTGGCTTTTCCTGGAGGCTTTCACATGAGGCTTTCCCACGAGGCTTTCCCACATGGTTGTCCCACGTGCCACCGTGATGTGAGTCGATCCACGGCTTGAATGTCGAGGCAGTGCAGGGAAAACAGGTTTCCTGGATGGACTGAGACATCTTGGGACTCTGGGAATGGTGGCACGACCCTGGATTTCCTCTCCTTTCCTGTGGAGAGCGCCTCCTCCTGAGATGCGACGGGAACGCTGGGAATTTTTTTGCCGACCACGAAAGGAAAGGATCCCTCCTCTCGAGCTAGGGAGGGCGGAAACGGGGGCCCCTCTGGATGTGGCGGGACTCTCGTGCTTCCTCTTGAGTGGAGACGGGTATGTCGGGGAACTTCTTGAGTTGCAGCAAGGCTGTGAAGGACCCTTTGGAAGTTCCAGAGATTAGGGGTGATTAGGCTTCCAGTCGCCTCAGGCGGAAATGGGCCTCATCTCGCCTGGAGGGGACTACCTCCTGGATTTTCTCGAGATAGGGCAGTTGCTGTCGACTTACGACGGTGACCTCAACGACCCGCTCTGGGGGCCTTAGAAAAGGCCACTCCCAATGCGAATTGCTCGGAGGCCTCTCGGGATTCCTCTCCCGTCGAGTGCCGGGGGCCTAAGACCTTGTGTGGAGTCAGTGCCGGAACCTGAGGTTTCCTCTGCAGTGCTGACATGGATCTTGGGGTACTTCTGGAGCCTCCCCAGGGGAGTCAGTCCTCCTCTCGAGTGGGGGCATGCACGTGACGCTTTCCTCCCGAGCTGTAGCAGCAGTGTCATGCTTCCCTTTTCGTGGATCAAGGGATCTGTGGCTTTCCCTCTAGACTTTCCCATGACACTTTCCCACGAGGCTTCCCACAGGGCTTTCCCACGTGCCACCGTGGTGTGAGTCGATCCTCGGCTTTAAAGTCGAGGCAGTGCAGGGAAAACAGGTTTCCCTGGAATGGACTGAGACTTCCAGGGGACTCTGGGAATTGTGGCACGACCCTGGACTTCCTCTCGCCTTTCCTGTGGAGAGCGCCTCCTCTTGAGATGCAACGGGAACGCCGGGAATTCTTTCCCGACCACGCTGGGAAAGGATCCCTCCCCTCGAGCTAGGAGGCGGAAACGGGGCTCCTCTGGATTTGGGCGGGACTCTCGTGCTTCCTCTCGAGTGGAGTCGGGTATGTCGGGGAACTTCTTGAGTTGCAGCAAGGGTGAGAAGGACCCTTTGGAAGTTCCAGAGTTTAGGTGTGATTAGCCTCGAGACACCTCAGCGGAAATGGGCCTCATCTCGCCTAGAGGGAGAACCTCCTGGATTTTCTCGAGTTGCGGCAGGTTGCTCTCGACTTACGATGAGGACCTCAGTGACCCGCTCTGGTGGCCTCAGGAAAGGCCAGTCCCCATGCGAGTTGCTCTGGGGCCTCTCGGGATTCCTCTCCCGTAGATGCCGGGGCCTAACACCTTGTGTGGAGTCAGTGCCGGAACCTGAGGATTCCTCCCCAGTGCTGACATGGATCTTGGGGTACTTCTGGAGTCTCCCCAGGGGAGTCAGTCCTCGTCTCGAGTGGGGCCATGCACGTGCGCTTACCTCCGAGCTGTAGCAGCAGTGTCACTTTTCCCTTCGCGTGGATCAAGGGATCTGGTGGCTTTCCCTCGAGGCTTTCCCACGAGGCTTTCCCCCAGGGCTGTCCCACGTGCCACTGTGGTGTGAGTCGATCCTCCGGCTTGAAAGTCGAGGCAGTGCAGGGAATACAGGTTTCCCTGGAAAGGACTGAAACATCTAGGGGACTCTGGAATGGTGGCACGACCCTGGAGTTCCTCTTGCTTTTCCTGTGGAGAGCGCCTCCTCTTGAGATGCGTTGGGAACGCCGGGAATTCTTTCCCGACCACCAGGGAAAGGATCAATCCTCTCGAGCTATGAGGGGGAAACAGGGCTCCGCTGGATGTGGGCGGAACTCTCATGCTTCCTCTTGAGTGGAGACGGGTATGTTGGGGAACTTCTTGAGTTGTAGCAAGGGTGTGAAGGTCCCTTTGGAAGTTCCAGAGGTTAGGTGTGATTTTCTTGGAGACACCTCAGCGGAAATGGGCCTCATCTCGCCTGGAGGGGAGAACATCCTGGATTTTCTCGAGGTGTGGCAGGTGCTCTCGACTTACGACGGGGACCTCAGGGATCCGCTCTGGTGGCCTCAGGAAAGGCCAGTCCCCATGCGAGTTGTTCGGGGGCCTCTCGGGATTCCTCTCCCATCGATGCTGGGGCCTAAGACCTTGTATGGACTCAGTGCCGGAACCTCAGGATTCCTCTCCAGTGCAGACATGGATCTTGGGTGTACTTCTGGAGTCTCCCCAACGCAGTCAGTCCTCCCTCTCGAGTGGGGGCATGCACGTGCGCTTTCCTCTCGAGCTGTAGACAGCAGTGTCGCGCTTCCCTTCGCGTGGATCAAGGGATCTGTGTCTTTCCCTCGAGTCTTTCCCACGAGGCTTTCCCACAGGGCTGTCCCACGTGCCACCGTGGTGTGAGTCGATCCTCGGCTTGGAAAGTCGCAGGCAGTGCAGGGAAAACAGTCTTTCCCTGGAATGGACTTGAGACTTCCCAGGGGACTCTGGGAATGGTGGCCCGACGCCTGGAGTTCCTCTCGCCTTTCCTGTGGAGAGCGTATCCTCTTGAGATGCAACGGAAACGCCGGGAATTCTTTCCCGACCACGCTGGGAAAGGATCACTCCCCTCGAGCTAGGAGGCGGAAACGGGGCTCCTCTGGATTTGGGCGGGACTCTCGTGCTTCCTCTCGAGTGGAGACGGGTATGTCGGGGAACTTCTTGAGTTGCAGCAAGGGTGTGAAGGACCCTTTGGAAGTTCCAGAGTTTAGGTGTGATTAGCCTCGAGACACCTCAGCGGAAATGGGCCTCATCTCGCCTGGAGGGGAAAACCTCCTGGATTTTCTCGAGTTGCGGCAGGTGCTCTCGACTTACGACGGGGACCTCAAGGAACCGCTCTGATGGCCTCAGGAAAGGCAAGTCCCCATGCGAGTTGCCCGGGGGCCTCTCGGGATTCCTCTCCCGTCGATGCTGGCGGCCTAAGATCTTGTGTGGAGTGGGTGCCAGAAACTGAGGAATCCTCTCCAGTGTTGACATGGATCTTGGGTACTTCTGGAGTCTCTCCAGGGGAATCAGTCCTTGTCTCGAGTGGGGGCATGCACGTGCTCTTTCCTCCCGAGCTGTAGCAGCACTGTCACGCTTCCCTTCGCGTGGATCAAGGGATCTGTGGCTTTCCC
>NW_017207608.1:0-4334 GCF_001704415.2 Capra hircus | reverse complement strand
GGAAGGCCAGGAATTCTTTCCTGAACACGCAGGGAAAGGAACCTCCTCCGAGCTTCTCTCAAGGCGGAACGGGGCTCCTCTGGATGTGAGCGGACTCTCGTGCTTCCTCTCGAGTCGAGACGGGTATGTCGGGGAACTTCTTGAGTTGCAGCAAGGGTGTGAAGGACCCTTTGAAAGTTCCAGAGGTTAGGTGTGATTAGCCTCGAGAAGCCTCAGCGGAAATGGGCCTCATCTCGCCTGGAGGGGAGAATCTCCTGGATTTTCTCGAGTTGCGGCAGGTGCTCTGGACTTACGACGGGAACCTCAGGGACATGATCTGGTGGCCTCAGGAAAAGGCCAGTCCCCATGCGAGTTGCGCGGGGCCCTCTCGGTATTCCTCTCCCATCGATGCCGCGCCTAAGACCTTGGGTGGAGTCGGTGCCGGAACCTGAGGATTCCTCTCCAGTGTTGACATGGATCTTGGGGTACTTCCTGAGTCTCCCCTGTGGAGTCAGTCCTCGTCTCGAGTGGGGGCATGCACGTGCGCTTTCCTCCCCGGCTGTAGCAGCAGTGTCACGCTTCCCTTCGCGTGGATCAAGGGATCTGTGGCTTTCCCTCAAGGCTTTCCCACGATGCTTTCCCACGAGGCTTTCCCACAGGCTGCCCACGTGCCACCGTGTTGTGAGTCGATCCTCGGCTTGAAAGTCGAGGCAGTGCAGGGAAAAAAGGTTTCCCTGGAATGGACTGAGACATCTGGGGGACTCTGGAATGGTGGCACGACCCTGGAGTTCCTCTCGCCTTTCCTGTGGAGAGTGCCTCCTCTTGAGATGCGACGGAAATGCCGGGAATTCTTTCCCGACCACGCAGGGAAGGATCCCTCCTCTCGAGCTAGGAGGCGGAAACGGGGCTCCTCTGGATGAGGGCGGGACTCTCGTGATTCCTCTCGAGTGGAGACGGGTATGTCGGGGAACTTCTTGAGTTGCAGCAAGGGTGTGAAAGACCCTTTGTAAGTTCCAGACGTCAGGTGTGATTAGCCTCGAGATGCCTCTGGGGAAATGGGCCTCATCTCGCCTGGAGGGGAGAACCTCCTGGATTTTCTCGAGTTGCGGCAGGTGCTCTCGACTTACGACGGGGACCTCACGGACCCGCTCTGGTGGCCTCAGGAAAGGCCAGTCCCCAAGCGAGTTGCTCGGGCCTCTCGGGATTCCTCTCCCGTCGATGCCGGGGCCTAAGACCTTGTGTGGAGTAGGTGCCGGAACCTGAGGATTCCTCTCCAGTGCTGACATGGATCTTGGGGTACGTCTGGAGTCGCCCCAGAGGAGTCAGTCCTCGTCTCGAGTGGGGGCATGCACGTGCGCTTTCCTCCCGAGATGTAGCACCAGTGTCATGCTTCCCTTCGCGTGGATCAAGGGATCTGCAACTTTCCCTCGAGGCTTTCCCACGAGGCTTTCCCTCGAGGCATTCCCACAGGGCTGTCCCACGTGCCACCGTGGTGTGAGTCGATCCTCGGCTTGAAAGTCGAGGCAGTGCAGGGAAAACAGGTTTCCCTGGAATGGACTGAGACATCTGGGGGACTCTGGGAATGGTGGCACGACCCTGGAGTTCCTCTCGCCTTTCCTGTGGAGAGCGCCTCCTCTTGAGATGCGACGGGAACGCGGGAATTCTTTCCCGACCACGCCGGGGAAATATCCCTGCTCTCGAGCTATGAGGCGGAAACGGGCTCCTCTGGATGAGGGCGGGACTCTCGTGCTTCCTCTCCAGTGGAGACGGGTATGTTGGGGAACTTCTTGAGTTGCAGGAAGGGTGTGAAGGACCCTTTGGAAAGTCAAAAGGTTAGGTGTGATTAGCCTCGAGATGCCTCAGCGGAAATGGGCCTAATCTCGCCTGGAAGGGAGAACCTCCTGGATTTTCTCGAGGTGGCGGCAGTGCTCTCGACTTACAATGGGGACCTCAGGGACCCGCTCTGGTGGCCTCAGGAAAGGCCAGTCCCCATGCGAGTAATTCGGGGCCTCTAGGGCCTCCTCTCCCGTCGATGCCGGGCCTAAGACCTTGTGTAGAGTCGGTGCCGGAACCTGAGCATTCCTCTCCAGTGCTGACATGGATTTTGGGGTACTTTTGGAGTCTCCCTTGGGGAGTCAGTCCTCGTCTCGTTTGGGGGCATGCAAGTGCGCTTTCCTGCCGAGATGGGGCAGCAGTGTCATGTTTCCCGTCGAGTGGATCAAGGAATCAGTGGCTTTTCCTCGAGTCTTTTCCACAAGGCTTTCCCACGAGGCTTTTCCACAGGGCTGTCCCACGTGCCAACGTGGTGTGAGTCGATCCTCGGCTTGAAATTCGAGGCAGTGCAGGGAATACAGGTTTCCCTGGAATGGACTGAGACCTCTGGGGGACTATCAGATTGGTGGCACACCCTGGAGTTCCGCTCGCCTTTCCTGTGGAGAGGGCCTCCTCTTGAGATGCGACGGGAACGCCGGGAATTCTTTCCCGAGAACACAGGGAAAGGATCCCTCCTCTCGAGCTAGGAGGCGGAAACGGGGCTCCTCTAGATGTGGGCGGGAATCTCGTGCTTCCTCTCGAGTGGAGACGGGTATGTCAGGGAACTTCTTGAGTTGCAGCAAGGGTGTGAAGGACCCTTTGGAAGTTCCATAGGTTAGGTGTGATTAGCCTCGAGACGCCTCTGGGAAATGGGCCTCATCTCGCCTGGAGGGGAGTACTTCCTGAATTTTCTCGAGTTGTGGCAGGCGCTCTCGACTTACGACGGGGACCTAAGGGACCCGCTCTGGTGGCCTCAGGAAAGGCCAGTCCACATGCGAGTTGATTGGGGGCCTCTCGGGATTCCTCTCTCGTCGATGTCAGGGCCTAAGATCTTGTATGGAGTCCGTGCCGGAACCTGAGCATTCCTCTCCAGTGCAGACATGGATCCTGGGTACTTCTGGAGTCTCCCCAGGGGAGTCAGTCCTCGTCTCGAGCGGGGGCATGCACGTGCGCTTTCCTCCCGAGCTGTAGCACAAGTGTCACGCTTCCCTTCGCGTGGATCAAGAGATCTGTGGCTTTCTCTTGAGGCTTTCACACGAGGCTTTCCCACGAGGCTTTCTCACAGGGCTGTCCCACGATGCCACCGTGGTGTGAGTCGATCCTCGGCTTGAAAGTCGAGACAGTGCAGGGAAAACAGGTTTCCCTGGAATGGACTGAGACATCTGGGGGACTCTGGGAATGGTGTCACGACCCTGGAGTTCCTCTCGCCTTTCCTGTGGAGAGCGTCTCCTCTTGTGATGCGACGGGAACGCCGGGAATTCTTTCCCAACACGCAGGGAAAGGATCCCTCCTCTCGAGCTAGGAGGCGGAAACGGGGCTCCTCTGGATGTGGGCAGAACTCTCCTGCTTCCTCTCGAGTGGAGACGGGTATGTCGGGAAACTTCCTGAGTTGCATCAAGGGTGCGAAGGACCTTTTGGAAGCTCCAGAGGTTAGGTGTGATTAGCCTCGAGACGCCTCAGCGGAAATGGGCCTCTTCTCGCCTGGAGGGGAGAACCTCCTGGATTTATCGAGTTGCAGCAGGTGCTCTCGACTTACGACGAGGACCTCAGGGACCCGCTCTGGTGACCTCAGGAAAGGCCAGTCCCCATGCGAGTTGCTTGGGGGCCTCTCGGATTCCTCTCTCGTCGATGCCAGGGCCTAAGATCTTGTATGGAGTCTGTGCCGGAACCTGAGCATTCCTCTCCAGTGCAGACATGGATCCTGGGTTACTTCTCTAGTCTCCCCAGGGGAGTCAGTCCTCGTCTCGAGTGGGGGCATGCACGTGCGATTTCCTCCCGAGCTGTAGCAGCAGTGTCACGCTTCTCTTCGCGTGATCAAGGGATCTGTGGCTTTCCCTCGAGGCTTTCCAACGAGGCTTTCCCACAGGGCTGTCCCACGTGCCACCATGGTGTAAGTCGATCTTCGCTTGAAAGTCGAGGCAGTGCAGGGAAAGCAGGTTTCCCTGGAATGGACTGAGACATCCTGGGGACTCTGGGAATGTGGAACGACCCTGGAGTTCCTCTCGCCTTTCCTGTGGAGAGCGCCTCCTCTTGAAATGCGACGGAAAACGCCAGGAATTCTTTCCCGACCACGCAGGGAAAGGATCCTCCTCTCGAGCTAGGAGCGGAAACGGGGCTCCTCTGGATGTGGGCGGGACTCTCTGCTTTCCTCTCGAGTGTAGACGGGTATGTCGGGGATCTTTTGAGTTGCAGCAAGGGTGTGAAGTCGCTTTGGGAGCTCCAGAGGTTAGGTGTGATTAGCCTCGAGATGCTCAGCGGAAATGGCACTCATCTCGCCTGGAGGGGAGACCTCCTGGATGTTCTCGAGTTTCGGCAGGTGCTCT
>NW_017207607.1:0-4334 GCF_001704415.2 Capra hircus | reverse complement strand
GGGGGAAAGGGCACGTGCATGCCCCCACTCGAGACGAGGACTGACTCCCCTGGGGAGACTCCCAGAAGTACCCCAAGATCCATGTCAGCACTGGAGAGAATCCTCAGGATCCGACACCGACTCCAAACAGGGTCTTAGGCCCTGGCATCGACGGGAAAGGGTTCCCGAGAGGCCCCACATCACTCTCATGGGGAAGGGCCTTTCGTGAGGCCACCAGAGCGGGTCCCTGAGGTCCCCATCGTAAGTCGAGAGCACCTGCCGCAACTCGAGAACATCCAGGAGGTTCTCCCCTCCAGGCGAGATGAGGCCCATTTCCGCTGGGCGTCTCGAGGCTAATCACATTCGAATATCTGCAACTTTCAAAGGGTCCTTCACACCCTTGCTGCAACTCAAGAAGTTCCCCGACATACCGTCTCCACTCGAGAGGAAGCACGAGAGTCCCGCCTCATCCAGAGGAGCCCGTTTTCCGCCTCCTTGCTCGAGAGGAGGTATCCTTTCCCTGTGTGGTCGGGAAAGAATTCCCGGCATTCCCGTCGCATCTCAAAAGGAGGCGCTCTCCACAGGAAAGGCGAGAGGAACTCCAGGGTAGTTCCACCATTCCCCGAGTCCCCCAGGTATATCAGTCCATTCCAGGGAAACCTGTTTTCCCTGCACTGCCTCGACTTTCAAGGCGACGATCGACTCACACCACGTTGGCACGTGGGACTGACCTGTGAGAAAGCCTCGTGAGAAAGCCTCAAGCGAAAGCCACAGATCCCTTGATCCACGCCTATGAATGCATGACACTGCTGGTACAGCTCGGGAGGAATGCGTACGTGCATGCCCCCACTCGAGACGAGGACTGACTCCCCTGGGGAGACTCCACAAGTACCCCAACATCCATGTCAGCACTGGAGAGGAATCTTCAGTTTCCGGCACCGGACTCCACACAAGCTCTTAGGTCCCGGCATCGACGGGAGAGGAATCCCGAGAGGCTCCCGAGCAACGCGCATGGGGACTGGCCTTTCCTTAGGCCACCAGAGCGGGTCCTGGAGGTCCCCGTCGTAAGTTGAGAGCACTTGCCGCAACTCGAGAAAATCCAGGAGGTTCTCCCCTCCAGGCGAATGAGACCCATTTCCACTGCGGTGTCTCTAGTCTAATCACATTTAACATTTGGAACTTCAAAAGGGTCCGTCACACCCTTGCTGCAACTCAAGAAGTTCCCCGACATAACCGTCTCCACTCGAGAGGAAGCACGAGAGTCCCGCCAATATCCAGAGGAGCCCTGTTTCCGCCTCCTAGATCGAGAGGAGGGATCCTTTCCCTGCGTGGTGGGGAAAGAATTCCCGGCGTTCCCGTCGCATCTCAAGAGGAGGCGCTCTCCACAGGAAAGGCGAGAGGAACTCCAGGGTCGTGCCACCATTCCCAGAGTCCCCCAGATGTCTCAGTCCATTCCAGGGAAACCTGTTTTCCCTGCACTGCCTCGACTTTCAAGCCGAGGATCAACTCACACCACGGTGGCATGTGGGACAGCCTTGAGGGCAAGCCTCGTGGGAAAGCCTCGTGGGGAAGACTCGAGGGAAAGCCACAGATTCCTTGATCCACGCGAAGGGAAGTGCGACATTGCTGCTACAGCTGGGGAGGAAAGCACACGTGCATGCCCCCACTCGAGACGAGGACTGACTCCCCTGGGGAGACTCCAGAAGTACCCCAAGATCCAAGTCAGGACTGGAGAGGAATCCTCAGGTTCCGGCACCGACTCCACACAAGGTCTTAGGTCCCGGCATCGACGGGAGAGGATTCCCGAGAGTCCCCCGAGCAACTCGCATTTTGACAGGCCTTTCCTGAGGCCACCAGAGTATGTCCCTGAGGTCCCCGTCGTAACTCGAGAGCTCCTGCCGCAACTCGAGAAAATCCAGGAGGTTCTCCCCTCCAGGCGAGATGAGGCCCATTTCCGCTGAGGCGTCTCGAGGCTCATCACACCTAACCTCTGGAACTTACAAAGGGTCCTTCACACCCTTGCTGCAACTCAAGAAATTCCCCGACATGCCCGTCTCACTCGAGAGGAAGCACGAGAGTTCCGCCAATATCCAGAGGAGCCCAGTTTCCGCCTCCTAGCTCGAGAGGAGGGATCCTTTCCCTGCGTGGTCGGGAAAGAATTCCCGTTGTTCCCGTCGCATTTCAAGAGGAGGTGCTCTCCACAGGAAAGGCGAGAGGAACTCCAGGGTAGTGCCACCATTCCCAGAGTCCCGCCAGATGTCTCAGTCCATTCCAGGGAAACCTGTTTTCCTTGAACAGCCCTCGACTTTCAAGCCAAGGATCGACTCACACCACGGTGGCACGTGGGACAGCCCTGTGGGAAAGCTTCGTGGGAAAGCCTCGTGGGAAAGGCCTCGAGGGAAAGCCACAGATCCCTTGATCCACGCGAAGGGAAGCGTGACACTGCTGCTACAGCTCGGAGGAAAGTGCACGTGCATGCCCCGACTCGAGACGAGGACTGACTCCCATGGGGAGACTCCAGAAGTACCCCAATGATCCATGTCAGCACTGGAGAGGAATCCTCAGGTTCCGGCACCGACTCCACACAAGGTCTTAGGCCCGGCAATCGACGGTAGAGGAATCCTGATAGGCCCCCAGCAACTCGCTGGGGACTGGCCTTTTCCTGAGGCCACCAGAAGCGGGTCCCTGAGGTTCCTATCGTACGTCGAGAGCAACTGCCGCAACTCGAGATAATCCAAGGAGGTTCTCCCCTCCAGGCGAGATGAGGCCCATTTCCGCTGAGGAGTCTCCAGGCTAATCACACTAAACTCTGGAATTCCAAAGGGTCCTTCACACCCTTGCTGCAACTCAAGAAGTTCCCCACATACCCGTACTCCACTCCGAGAGGAAGCACGAGAGTCCCGCCCACATCCAGAGGAGCCCCTGTTTCCGCTCCTAGCTCGAGAGAGGGATCCTTTCCCCTGCGTGGTCTGGGGAAAGAATTCCCGGCATTCCCGTCGCATCTCAAGAGGAGGCGCTCTCCACAGGAAAAGGCGAGAGGAACTCCAGGGTCGTGCCACCATTCCAGAGTCCCCCAGATGTCTCAGATGCCATATTTTCCCTGCACTGCCTCGACTTCTCAAGCCGAGGATCGACTCACACCACGGTGGCACGTGGGACAGCCCTGTGGGGAAAGCCTCGTGGGAAAGCCTCGTGGGAAAGCTCTAAGGAAAGCCACAGATCCCTTGATCCACATAAAGGGATGCGTGACACTCCTGCTACAGCTCGGGAGGAAATCCTACCTGCATGCCCCCAATGGAGACGAGGACTGACGCCCCTGGGGAGACTCCAGAAGTACCCCAAGATCTATGTCGGCACTGGAGAAGGAATCCTCAGGTTCACGCACTGACTCCAACACAGGTCTTAGGCCCCTGGCATCGACGGGAGAGGAATCCGAGAGGCCCCCCGAGCAAACTCGCATGGGACTGGCCTTTCCTGAGGCCACCAGATGGTGGTCCCTGAGGTCCCCGTCGTAAGTAAAGAACACCTGCCGCAACTCGAAAAATCCAGGAGGTTCTCCCCTCCAGGCCGAGATGAGGCCGGTTTCCTGCTGAGGCGTCACAGGGCTAATCACACCTAAGCTCTGGAACTTCCAAAGTGTCCTTCACACCCTTGCTGCAACTCAAGAAGTTCCCCGACATACCCGTCTCCACTCGAGAGGAAGCACGAGAGTCCCGCCCACATCCAAGAGGAGCCCCGTTTCCGCATCCTTAGCTCGAGAGGAGGGATCCTTTCACTGCGTGGTCGGAAATGAATTCCCGCCGTTTCGGTCACATCTCAAGTGGAGGCGCTTCTCCACAGGAAAGGTGAGAGGTACTCCAGGGTCGTGCCACCATTCCCAGTGTCCCCAGATGTCTCAGTCCATTCCAGGGAAACCTGTTTTCCCTGCACTGCCTCGACTTTCAAGCGAGGATCGACTCACACTACGGTGCCACGTGGGACAGCCCTGTGGGAAGCCTCGAGGGAAAGCCACAGATCCCTTAATCCACGTGAAGGGAAGCGTGACACTGCTGCTACAGCTCGGAGGAAAGCGCACGTTCATGCCCCCACTCGAGACAAGGACTGACTCCCCTGGGAAGACTCCAGAAGAACCCCTAGATCCAAGTCATCACTGGAGAGGATTCCTCAGCTTCCGGCACCGACTACACACAAGGTCTTAGGCCCTGGCATCGACGGGAGAGGAATCCCGAGAGGCCCGCGCGCAACTCGCCTGCGGACTGGCCTTTTCTGAGGCCGCCAGAGCGGGTCCCTGAGGTCCCCGACGTAAGACGAGAGCAACTGCCGCAACTCGAGAAAATCCAGGAGGTTCTCCCTCC
>NW_017207606.1:0-4335 GCF_001704415.2 Capra hircus | reverse complement strand
TTCTGGGCCTAAAACCTTGTGTGGAGTCAGCGCCGGAACCTGAGAATTCCTCTTCAGTGCTGACATGGATCTTGGGGTACTTCTGGAGTCTCCCCATGGGAGTCAGTCCTTTTCTCGAGTGGGGCATGCACGTGCGCATTCCTCCCGAGCTGTAGCAGCAGTGTCACGCTTCCCTTCGCGGGATCAAGGGATCAGGGGCTTTCCTCTAGGCTTTCCCACGAGGCTTTCCCAAGAGGCTTTCCCCACACGGCCGTCCCACGTGCCACCGTGGTGTGAGTCGATCCTCGGCTTGAAAATCGAGGCAGTGCAGGGAAAACAGGTTTCCCTGGAATGGACTGACACATCTGGGGGACTCTGGGAATGTGGCACGACCCTGGAGTTCCTCTCGCCTTTCCTGTGGAGAGCGCCTCCTCTTGAGATGCGAGGGAAACGCCGGGAATTCTTTCCCGACACGAGGGAAATGATACCTCCTCTCGAGCTAGGAGGCGGAAAAGGGGCTCCTCTGGATGTGGGCGGGACTCTCGTGCTTCCTCTCTAATGGATACGGGTATGTCGTGGAACTTCTTGAGTTGCAGCAAGGGTGTGAAGGACCCTTTGGAAGTTCCAGAGGTCAGGTGTGATAAGCCTCGAGTCGCCTCTGCAGAAATGGGCCTCATCTCGCCTGGAGGGGAGAACCTCCTGGATTTTCTCGAGTTGCGTCAGGTGCTCTCGACTTACGACAGGGACCTCAGAGACCCGCTCTGGTGGCCTCAGGAAAGACCAGTCCCCATGCGAGTTACTCAGGGCCCTCTCGGGGTTCCTCTCCCGTCGATGCCAGGGCCTAAGACCTTGTGTGGAGTCGGTGCCGGAACCTGAGGATTCCTTTGTAGTGCTGACAAGGATCTTGGGGTACTTCTCCAGTCTCCCCACGGGAGTCAGTCCTCATCTCGAGTGGGGGATGCACGTGCGCTTTCCTCCCGAGCTGTAGCAGCAGTGTCACGCTTCCCTTCGCGTGGATCAAGGTATCTGCGGCTTTCCCTCGAGGCTTTCCCACGAGTCTTTTCCACGAGGCTTTCCCACGAGACTTTCCCAAACGGCTGTCCCACGTGCCACCGTGTTGTTTGTCGATCCTAGGCTAGAAAGTTGAGGCAGTGCAGGAGAAACAGGTTTCCATGGAATGGACTGAGACATCTGGGGGCCTCTGGAATGGGTGCACGAATCTGGAGTTCCTCTCGCCTTTCCTGTGGAGAGCGCCTCCTCTTGAGATGAGATGGGAACTCCGGGAGTACTTGACCGACCACTCAGTGAAAGGATCCCTCCTCTCGAGCTAGGAGGCAGTAACGGGGCTCCTCTGGATGTGGCGGGACTCTCGGGCTTCCTCTCGAGTGGAGACGGGGTGTGTGGGGAGCTTCTTGAGTTGCAGCAAAGTGCGTGAAGGACCCTTTGTAAGTTCCATAGGTTAGGTGTGATTAGCCTGGAGACGCCTCAGCGGAAATGGGCCTCATCTCGCCTGGAGGGTAGAACCTCCTGGATTTTCTCGAGTTGCGGCAGGTGCCCTCGACTTACGACGGGTACCTCAGGGACCCGCTCTGGTGCCCTCAGGAAAGGCCAGGCCCCATGCGAGTTGCTCTGGGGCCTCGCGGGATTCCTCTCCCGTAGATGCCAGGGCCTAAGACCTTGTGTGGAGTCGGTGCCGGAAGCTGAGGATTCCTCTCCAGTGCTGACATGGATCTTGGGGTACTTCTCGAGTCTCCCCAGGGGTGTCAGTCTTCGTCTCGAGTGGGGCCATGCACGTGCGCTTTCCTCCCGAGCTGTAGCAGCAGTGTCCCGCTTCCCTTCGCGTGGATCAAGGGATCTGTGGC
Organism: Capra hircus; assembly: GCF_001704415.2. Taxonomy (NCBI): domain Eukaryota; kingdom Metazoa; phylum Chordata; class Mammalia; order Artiodactyla; family Bovidae; genus Capra; species Capra hircus. The sequence goes on along the minus strand of NW_017207606.1, from coordinate 2,494 downwards.
TTTCCCTCGAGGCTTTCCCAGGAGGCTTTCCCACAGGACTGTCCCACGTGCCACTGTGGTGTGAGTCGATCCTCGGCTTGAAAGTCAAGGCAGTGCAGGGAATACAGGTTTCCCTGGAATGGACTGAGACATCTGGGGTACTCAGGGAACGGTGGCACGACCCTGGAGTTCCTCTCGCCTTTCCTGTGGAGAGCGCCTCCCCTTGAGATGCGACCTGAACGTCGGGAATTCTTTCCCGAGCATCCAGGGAAAGGATCCCTCCTCTCGAGCTAGGAGGTGGAAACGGGGCTCCTCTGGATGTGGGCGGGACTCTCGTGCTTCTCTCGAGTGTGAGATGGGTATGTCGGGGAACTTCTTGAGTTGCAGCATGGGTGTGAAGGACCCTTTGGAAGTTCCAGAGTTTATGTGTGATTAGCCTCGAGACGCCTCAGCGGAAATGGGCCTCATCTCGCCTGGAGGGGAGAACCTCCTGGATTTTCTCGAGTTGCGGCAGGTGCTCTCGACTTACGTCGGGACCTCAGGGACCCTCTCTGGTGGCCTCAGGAAAGGCCAGTCCCCAAGCGAGTTACTCGGTGGCCTCTCGGGGGCCTCTCGGGTTTCCTCTCCCGTCGATGCTGGGGCCTAAGACCTTGTGTGGAGTCAGTGCCGGAACCTGAGGATTCCTCTCCAGTGCTGACATGGATCTTGGGGTACGTCTGGAGTCTCCCCAGGGGAGTCAGTCCTCGTCTCGAGTGGGGCATGCACATGAGCTTTCCTTCCCAGCTTTAGCAGCCGTGTCACGCTTCCCTTCGAGTGGATCAAGGGATCTGTGGCTTTCCCTCGAGGCTTTCCCACGAGGCTTTCCCACGACGCTTTCCCACAGGGCTGTCCCACGTGTCACCGTGGTGTGAGTCGATCCTCGGCTTGAAAGTCGAGGCTGTGCAGGGAAAACAGGTTTCCCTGGAATGGACTGAGACATCTGGGGGACTCTGGGAATGTGGCAAGACCCTGGAGTACGTCTCGCCTTTCCTGTGGAGAGCGCCTCCACTTGAGATGCGATGGGAACGCCGGGAATTGTTTCCCGACAACGCGGGGAAAGGATCCGTCCTCTCGAGCTAGGAGGCGGATATGGGCTCCTCTGGATGTGGGCGGGACTCTCGTGCTTCCTCTCTAGTGGAGTCGGGTATGTCGTGGAACTTCTTGAGTTGCAGCATGGGTGTGAAGTACCCTTTGGAAGTTCCAGAGTTTAGGTGTGATTTGCCTCGAGACGCCTCAGCGGAAATGGGCCTCATCTCGCCTGGAGGGGAGAACCTCCCGGATTTTCTCGAGTTGCGGCAGGTGCTCTCGACTTACGTCGGGGACCTCAGGGACCCTCTCTGGTGGCCTCAGGAAAGGCCAGTCCCATGCGAGTTACTCGGTGGGCTCTCGGGGGCCTCTCGGGTTTCCTCTCCCGTCGATGCTGGGGCCTAAGACCTTGTGTGGAGTCAGTGCCGGAACCTGAGGATTCCTCTCCAGTGCTGACATGGATCTTGGGGTACGTCTGGAGTCTCCCCATGGGAGTCAGTCCTCGTCTCGAGTGGGGGCATGTACATGCGCTTTCCTCCCCAGCTGTAGCAGCAGTGTCACGCTTCCCTTCGCGTGGAACAAGGGATCTGGGCATTCCCTCGAGGCTTTCCAAAAGGCTTTCCCCCTGAGGCTTTCCCCACAGGGCTGTCCCACGTGCCACCGTGTTGTGAGTCGATCCTCGGCTTGAAAGTCGAGGCAGTGCAGGGAAAACTGGTTTCCCTGGAATGGACTGAGGCATCTGGGGGACTCTGGGAATGGTGGCACGACCCTGGAGTTCCTCTCGCCTTTCCTGTGGAGAGCGCCTCCTCTTGAGATGCGACGGGAACGCCGGGAATTCTTTTCCGACCACGCAGGTAAAGGATCCCTCCTCTCGAGCTAGGAGCCTGAAACGGGGCTCCTCTGGATGTGGGCGGGACTCTCGTGCTTCCTCTTGAGTGGAGACGGGTATGTCGCGGAACTTCTTGAGTTTCAGCAAGGGTGTGAAGGACCCTTTGGAAGTTCCAGAGTTTAGGTGTGAATAGCCTCTAGTCGCCTCAGCGGAAATGGGCCTCATCTCGCTTGGAACGGAGAACCTCCTGGATTTTCTCGAGTTGCGGCTGGTGCTCTCGACTTACGACGGGGACCTCAGGGACCCGCTGTGGTGGCCTCAGGAAAGGGCAGTCCCCATGCGAGTTGCTCGGGGCCTCTCGGGATTCGTCTCCCGTCGATGTCAGGGCCTCAGACCTTGTGTGGAGTCGGTGCCGGTATCTGAGGATTCCTCTCCAGTGCTGACATGGATCTTGGGGTACTTCTGGAGTCTCCCCAGGGGAGTCAGTCCTGGTCTCGAGTGGGGGCATGCACGTGGGGTTTCCTCCCGAGCTGTAGCAGCAGTGTCACGCTTCCTTCGCCTGGATCATGGGATCTGTGGCTTTCCCTCGAGGTTTTCTCAGGATATTTCCACGAGGCTTTC
>NW_017207605.1:0-4335 GCF_001704415.2 Capra hircus | reverse complement strand
TGGGTATGTCGGGGAACTTCTTGAGTTGCAGCAAGGTGTGAAGGACCCATTGGAAGTTCCAGGGGTTAGGGTGTGATTAGCCTCAAGACGCCTCATCGGAAATGGGCCTCATCTCGCCTGGAGGGAGAACCTCCTGGATTTTTCGGGTTGCCGGCAGGTGCTCTCGACTTACGACGGGGGACCTCAGGGACACGCTCTGGTGGCCTCAGGAAAGGCCAGTCGCCATGCGAGTTGCTCGGGGGCAACTCGGGATTCCCTCTCCCGTCGATGTCGGGGCCTAAGACCTTGTGTGGAGTCGGGCCAGAACCTGAGGATTCCTCTCCAGTGCTAACATGGATCTTGGGGTACTTCTGGAGTCTCCCCAGGGGGAGTCAGTCCTCCTCTCGAGTGGGGGCATGCTCGTGCGCTTTCCTCCCGAGCTGTAGCCAGCAGTGTCACACTTCCCTTGACGTGGATCAAGGGATCTGCGGCTTTCCCTCGAGGCTTTCCGACGAGGCTTTCCCACGAGGCTTTCCCACACGGCTGTCCCACGTGCCACCGTTGTGTGAGTGGATCCTCGGCTTCAAAGTCGAGGCAGTGCAGGGAAAACAGGATTCCCTGCAATGGACTGAGACATCTGGGGGACTCTGGAATGGTGGCACGACCCTGCAGTTCCTCTCGCCTTTCCTGTGTAGAGCGCCTCCTCTTGAGATAGCCAGGAATTCTTTCCCGACCACGCAGGGTATAGGATCCCTCCTCTCAAGCTAGGAGGCAGAAACGGGGCTCCTCTGGATGTTGGCGGGACTCTACTGCTTCCTCTCGAGTGGAGACGGGCATGTCTGGGAACTTCTTGAGTTGCAGCAACTGTGTGAAGGACCCTTTGGAAGTTCCAGAGGTTAGGTGTGATTAGCCACGAGACACCTCAGCTGAAATGGGCCTCATCTCTCCTGGAGGGGAAAACCTCCTAAATTTCTCGAGTTGTGGCAGGTGCTCGCGACTTACGACGGGTCCTCAGGGAACGGCTCTGGTGGCCTCAGGAAAGGCCAGTCCCCATGCGTGTTGCTCGGGGCCTCTCAGGATTCCTCTCCCGTCGATGCCGGGGCCTAAGACCTTGTGTGGAGTCGATGTAGGAACCTGAGGATTCCTCTCCAGTGCTGACATGGATCTTGGGTACTTCTGGAGTTTCCCCAGAGTAGTCAGTCCTCGTCTCGAGTGGGGGCATGCACGTGCGCTTTCCTCCCTAGCTGTAGCAGCAGGGTCGCGCTTCCCTTCGCGTGGATCAAGGGATCTGCGCTTTCCCTCGAGGCTTTCCCACGAGGCTTTCCAGAGGCTTTCCCACAGGGCTGTCCCACGTGCCACCGTGTGTGAGTGGATCCTCGGCTTCAAAGTCGAGGCAGTGCAGGGAAAACAGGTTTCCCTTGAATGTACTGAGACATCTGGGGACTCTGGAAATGGTGGCAGGACCCTGAAGTTCCTCTCGCCTTTCTGTGGAGAGCGCCTCCTCTTGAGATGCGACGGGAACGCGGGGAATTCTTTCCCGACCACGCAGGGAAAGGATCCCTCCTCTCGAGGTAGGAGGCGGAAACGGGGATCCTCTGGATGTGGGCGGGACTCTCGTGCTTCCTCTCGAGTGGAGACGGGTATGTCGGGAACTTCTCGAGTTGCAGCAAGGGTGTGAAGGACCCTTTGGAAGTTCCAGAGGTTAGGTGTGACTAACCTCGAGAAGCCTCAGTGGAAAAGGACCTCATCTCGCCTGGAGGGGAGAACCTATTGAATTTTCTCGAATTGCAGCAAGTGCTCTCGACTTACGACGGGGACCTCAGGGACCCGCTCTGGTGGCCTCAGAAAGGCCAGTCCCCATGCGAGTTGCTCGGGGGCCTCTCGGGATTCCTCCCCGTCGATGCCGGGGCCTCAGACCTTGTGTGAGTGGGGTGCCGGAACCTAGGATTCCTCTCCAGTGCTGACATGGATCTTGGGGTACTTCTGGAGTCTCCCCAGGGGAGTCAGTCCTCTCCTCGAGTGAGGGCATGCACGTGCGATTTCCTCCCGAGCTGTAGCAGCAGTGTCACCCTTCCCTTCGCGTGCATCAAGGGATCTGTGGCTTTCCCTCGAGGCTATCCCAGGAGGCTTTCCGATGAGGCTTTCCCACAGGGCTGTCACACGTGCCACCGTGGTGTGAGTCGATCCTCGGCTTGAAAGTCGAGGCAGTGCAGGGAAAACAGGTTTCCCTGGAATGGACTGAGACATCAGGGCGACTCTGGGAATGGTGGCACGACCCTGGAGTTCCTCTCGCCTTTCCTGTGGAGAGCGCCTCCTCTTGAGATGCGACGGGGAACGCGGGGAATTCTTTCCCCACCACGCAGGGAAAGGATCCATCCTCTTGAGCTAGGAGGCGGAAAGGGGCTCCTCTGAATGCGGGCGGGACTCTCGTGCTTCCTCGAGTGGAGATGGGTATGTCGGGGAACTTCTTGAGTTGCAGCAAGGGTGTGAAGGACCCATTGGAAGTTCCAGGGTTAGGTGTGATTAGCCTCAAGACGCCTCATCGGAAATGGGCCTCATCTCGCCTGGAGGGGAGAACCTCCTGGATTTTCTCGGGTTGCGGCAGGTGCTCTCGACTTACGACGGGACCTCAGGGACACGCTCTGGTGGCCTCAGGAAAGGCCAGTCGCCATGCGAGTTGCTCGGGGGCAACTCGGGATTCCTCTCCCGTCGATGTCGGGGCCTAAGACCTTGTGTGGAGTCGGGGCCAGAACCTGAGGATTCCTCTCCAGTGCTAACATGGATCTTGGGGTACTTCTGGAGTCTCCCCAGGGGAGTCAGTCCTCCTCTCGAGTGGGGGCATGCTCGTGCGCTTTCCTCCCGAGCTGTAGCAGCAGTGTCACACTTCCCTTGACGTGGATCAAGGGATCTGCGGCTTTCCCTCGAGGCTTTCCGACGAGGCTTTCCCACGAGGCTTTCCCACACGGCTGTCCCACGTGCCACCGTTGTGTGAGTGGATCCTCGGCTTCAAAGTCGAGGCAGTGCAGGGAAAACAGGATTCCCTGCAATGGACTGAGACATCTGGGGGACTCTGGGAATGGTGGCACGACCCTGCAGTTCCTCTCGCCTTTCCTGTGTAGAGGGCCTCCTCTTGAGATAGCCCAGGAATCTTTCCCGACCACGCAGGTATAGGATCCCTCCTCTCAAGCTAGGAGGCAGAAAACGGGGCTCCTCTGGATGTTGGCGGGACTCTACTGCTTCCTCTCGAGTGGAGACGGGCATGTCTGGGAACTTCTTGAGTTGCAGCAACTGTGTGAAGGACCCTTTGGAAGTTCCAGAGGTTAGGTGTGATTAGCCACGAGACACCTCAGCTGAAATGGGCCTCATCTCTCCTGGAGGGGAAAACCTCCTAAATTTTCTCGAGTTGTGGCAGGTGCTCGCGACTTACGACGGGGGTCCTCAGGGAACGGCTCTGGTGGCCTCAGGAAAGGCCAGTCCCCATGCGTGTTGCTCGGGGGCCTCTCAGGATTCCTCTCCCGTCGATGCCGGGGCCTAAGACCTTGTGTGGAGTCGATGTAGGAACCTGAGGATTCCTCTCCAGTGCTGACATGGATCTTGGGGTACTTCTGGAGTTTCCCCAGAGTAGTCAGTCCTCGTCTCGAGTGGGGGCATGCACGTGCGCTTTCCTCCCTAGCTGTAGCAGCAGGGTCGCGCTTCCCTTCGCGTGGATCAAGGGATCTGCGGCTTTCCCTCGAGGCTTTCCACGAGGCTTTCCCAAGAGGCTTTCCCACAGGGCTGTCCCACGTGCCACCGTGGTGTGAGTGGATCCTCGGCTTCAAAGTCGAGGCAGTGCAGGGAAAACAGGTTTCCCTTGAATGTACTGAGCCATCTGGGGGACTCTGGAAACGGTGGCAGGACCCTGGAGTTCCTCTCGCCTTTCCTGTGGAGAGCGCCTCCTCTTGAGATGCGACGGGAACGCGGGGAATTCTTTCCCCACCACGCAGGGAAAGGATCCCTCTCTCGAGGTAGGAGGCGGAAACGGGGATCCTCTGGATGTGGGCGGGACTCTCGTGCTTCCTCTCGAGTGGAGACGGGTAAGTCGGGAACTTCTTGAGTTGCAGCAAGGGTGTGAAGGACCCTTTGGAAGTTCCAGAGGTTAGGTGTGACTAGCCTCGAGAAGCCTCAGCGGAAAAGGACCTCATCTCGCCTGAGGGGAGAACTTATTGAATTTTCTCGAATTGCAGCAAGTGCTCTCGACTTACGACGGGACCTCAGGGACCCGCTCTGGTGGCCTCAGGAAAGGCCAGTCCCCATGCGAGTTGCTCGGGGGCCTCTCGGGATTCCTCCCCGTCGATGCCGGGGCCTCAGACCTTGTGT